>NW_026937561.1:0-79022 GCF_032062105.1 Saccostrea cuccullata
TTCGAAAATCCTGACGATTGAGGAAGCATGTGTATAAATTTCCATTTCAGTTCTTTGATATGTTACACTTAATATGTGAAATCAGGAATAACATGGCTTTCCTCAACCATTCTGTAAATAAATTAATTTACAGGATGTTTACGGAACTCCATATACGTGTTTATCCTGAATTGACTAGGAAATACATGTGTATATTGAAAATTTTAGATTAAACGCTTTTTTACCGAAAAAACAGAAAAAAAACAGAATGACTATAAGACAGTATGTTTTAAAATATTCCCGAGTGAAGTCTCGTTTAAAATCACCATTTAGTATGTTTTATAGTCAATACTATGACCTTATCTGTAATTCTACCTACTATGATTATTGCCGAGATCAAAGAAATAAATCGGAAATTATTCTTCAATAAATCGCGAACGTCATCAGAAACACGTATCAAACCTGTTCAATTGTGATGAATATTTGATTATAGAATGAATACTTGTTAAGACCACATCGACTTGTCGTCTTTCAACGTCTAAACACTGCATAAATGCATACTTAAAAATTAGCTAATGAATGTAGGTTTTTATTGCTAAGCGGGGCTGTTCCATGGACCTCCTTTCACCATATTTGAACTCCTTGATTTTAGTGATAAAGCAATAAAATAGAAAACTGCTTTTGTCATTGTACATTAAAAAAAATAATAAATTCATAACACAATAATAAAAAGTTCTTTTTAATGCAGCGAAAGCTCAAATTATCTGCCTTCCTTACGTAGGTAAACTGGTGTTAAATGGAACAGCGTGATCGTTTCTCTATAGGGTCAGCCTTATTATATAGAACTCAAGAAGAATAGAAATAAGAAGAACTCAAGAAGAAATAGAAATAGTCCTTATTGTCGTGAATGATGTAGGATAACCTCCTCGGTCTCGAAATGTTGTTTGAAATATAACGCCTCGGCTTTTATCTTTCAAACATTTCTCGACCTCGGAGGTTATCAATATTCACGAAAACGCGGACTGTATTTCTTAAATTCTATCCATCAATAAGTCAAATGCTCACTGACGTTTTTCATACTACTTGCTAGGCCATTATTTACACACTGAACTGTCGAAGGAATTTTCTGTTATTTCTCGATAACTGGAGCACACGGCTGTGACCGGTCGGCAGGGGATGCTCTCTCCTCCATGGCATCTGATCCCAACTGATCCCATCTGATCCCACCTCTGATGTTTTGGAGGTCCTTTTTTGCTCTGCTCCAAATTTGTATTGTTCAAAGGACTTTTGAGCTTGAATACTGTTCGTTATCTCTATATGTTTTATTTTTTATCAATACGACTTTTAAAATCAGCACTTGTTAATGTTCAGAACAAATATCGGTCTTTTAAAGCTAAGCAATGTTTGAAAAAGGAGTCTTAAGCATTCATTTAATAAAGTAGTATGTAAAATTTTGAATCATAGTATTTTCGTTTTTGGAAATCGATATTTGCCCGGAAAATAATATTGATACCAAGGAAAGAACTTCTCGAGGAAAAGCCTATCATCACTCACGAAAAATGAATCAATTTATGAATATTATATGTTCTACAAGGTTTTGAACTCTACTTAATTTATCTGGATTAAGTTTCAAGCATGTGTTCATATTTTTTAAAACGTACTTCTTAAAAATTATCTCATAAATTTTCAATACGTGTCAAATAAATTGAAAAATTCAGTAAATATAAGTATGACTGAAAACAGAAAATACCAGTATATCAGTATTTCTAAACCAGAATTGACATTTCAAGTATTTCCTAAAAGAATGGGTGGACTTAACTGCCCAGAAAAAATGCTGCAAAAATCAAGATGTATTTGTGAAACAGTGATCACTCTGTATGAAAGCTTATATGAAAGCCCCAGCACTATTCAAAAGTTATGACCAAAGGTACTTTTTTACAAAAGTAGGTCAATTTCCACACAAACACACGGACCAAAAAATATAATATGCCTCCAGTTTTGCAGTACAGGGGCTTATACCATCGTCTTCAACCTTCTTCAAATAATTTACTTTCTCCATGAATGAGTCTACTCTGCTCTGTTTTTTGCAAATATCAAAACAAATTGTTTGTTGTAAATGAGCATTTATTGTAATGCCAAACAAATTAACCAAATATGTACAAAAGTTACTTATGACCATATTTGAATATATCCTTTATAAGGATATTAATATACATAAGTAAAAAATACCAATATGACTAGAAGAATTTGCAAAAAAGATGGGAGAACAAACACGCCAAATTCTAAAAAGGATGTGAAACATACGAAAAAATAAGTATACAATATTGTTACATTGTTAACATGTCAGATCAGAGAACAACTTTAATGTAAATATATGTGTACTATATATACATAACAAAATAATTGTTATGATATATTATTTTGACATTATTAACACATATCAATTGAAAAAACAATTTATACGATACAATAACTCCACTGTAAGTGTACATTATTTAATCAAATACAATTGAGTATATATTGAGTGGTTGCAGGGGAGGTGGTGGGTCAAAAATTATTTCCATCAGAAAGCATGGTCTGGATAAACAAGATCAAGTTACAAATATAATATAGTAGCAAGAATTCATTGCGGCATTGAAAATTCCGGAAAAATTCTCTTATAACAATACACTAACAGAGATGGTATAAATTAATTTATGCTGCACATAAATACAATTATACCATCGTCTTCAACCTTCCTCAAATAATTTACTTTCTCCATGATAACTAACAAGTTATGTATTACTTCAGTGAACAGATTTGTACCAATTTGAAATGGAATTCAGAAGTAAAGAAGAACATAATTATTTGTTTTACTTTATGCATACTTTTTGTGGTCTAAACAGACATTTTTACAGTTTTATAGAAAATAATCCCCATCAGATTCGTCAGATCTTCGCTTGTCAGTACTCGGGAGAGAAGATGATAAATCTTATCCTTCTGTTATCCCTTGTATCCAGCGTTAGTTCACAGAGGTTAGGTTCACAGTTGTGCTATCCAGTAAGTAACAACCATTTTTATTATTATCTTGTGAAACATGCAGTCAACATGGTTCACATCCGATTAATTTTTATTTACTTCTTATTACTCTCCTTTAACTTTTTTTTTTTGAGAATAAAAATCCCATTTAGGAAATGTATTTAATTGGGATTTTTATTTCTGATAATATTTTTGATACATTGAGTATATCACTGTCAACTTTGTACTTTATGGTACAATAACTGAAAAAGATGAGGAAATTAGTTTGGACAAAATGTTGATTTAAGCCTAGGAAGCTAGTAGTTATTTAGGGAACAAATCATGCTTTAATAACTGCTTGTAGAAACAATACTGAGTTTTCCTAGTAACACTACCTGTTTCCCTCTGTCGAACTTATTCTATTCCGTTTACAATATTTTGTCCCATTTGAAACAAAAATAGACAGAAGAATTCTCGATGTTTTAGAAGCATAACTTTTTTAAATTTTGCAATCCTTTGCTAATACATATTTATTATAGACTACCTCCTTTAAAAAGCATTTAAAAAAGTTTTATCAAATGGTTTTTATTTTTGACATTTTTTGAATATCTTTTAAAAGATGTACCATCTAGAAACTCAAATATACAGGCAAAGTAATTTAATTACTCTTGCATATACAAGATATCAATGGAGATCAATTATATCTTTAGTTCGTTTAGTTAATATTTCGTTATTTTTCATACATTTGTAGTTTGTGCAGCAAGACTGTCCTTTAGGACAACGTTGTGAACAAGGAATATGTCAGCGTGGTACGTAAAACAAAGTTTTTTTAAAATACTGCAAAAAATAAAGAAGCCTTACCTCCCCCCACTTTTATCTGCTAGAACTATTACAGACTGTTACAAGTAAGGATCACCTCCTTACTCCTGGCTTTTAAAGCAAACGCTCTAACCACTGTACTAAGGACGACTTACATTTAGACCAAGGAAGCTAGAGTTGATTTAAAATGATCATTCCAGGTATTTATCTAATATTCTTTTATCTTTTTTTTAAAATTTTAGATATGTGCTACACGGTAAGGTGATACGCAATAGCATAATCAATTCTTATATATCAGCTTTGCTTAACCTTTGGTACCATGGAGGCACAGGAATCATGAAAAATCTATTTACGTCAGATATTGTGTTGTGTACTAAAATGAATACGAAGTCAGACAGTCCATTCTGTAAAAGTTTTTTTACTTTGCATTACTTGCTATAGCATGTCGTTAAAGAGAGGTATTGATGAGAAAAGGGAAATAATCCTACCATTGCATGTATACCATGAAAGAAACACACTTGTACAAAACATTTGTGCTTTATTAAGTTTCATCTTTTCCTTTCTTGATTTGAGGTAAACACAAAATTGCATTGAAACAGTATATGATGAGTGTAGAGCAAATATAGAACTCTAAACAAAAGGTAAGATCAGTTGTCATGTATATCTAAAGTAAGCATGCTCTGTCGACCAGATAGATTCGCCAATCGCCATGCGCTTTGTCACGATCGGTCAAACTAGGAAAACTACAGTAAATTTAACACAAATAATGTCATAAAAATTATACCAAAAATTCTACAAATGTCTTTAAGGAGATAGGGGGGGGGTTCAAACAAATTAGCCATCAGATATAACCTCATTTGTAGACATGATATCTTAAGCTGTAAACTCTCATTTACCAAAGAAAAATTTCATACATTTTATATTAGTTTTGAAATTTGGTCATCTTTATATATCTTCACATGAAGATCTTTTTCTATAGAAGGAGATCAATATACTATGTAGTCTAAAAATGTCCACAACCCCCTAGCCCCCTTAAATATATGTCTACAGCTAAATTACTTTTAAAGGTAAGTGTTTTGAGACCTATAGGCCTTTTCTTAGCTGTTAAAACTTATAAATGAAAAGAGATATGGTTTTAATACTGCGCATGTACATTACCTATAGATTGATCTATATTTTAAAAAATTTAAAATAACTACATTGGTCTGACATTTTGAAAGACAAAAGATAGGGCTTTCATTTTAAACATGTATATTAGGCATTTACATAACCCATGAAAAGGTATTTCTAAATATACCATGTTTTTTGACCCCGTGACCTTTAACTTTTGATGCAGAAGAGATAGGGCTTTCTTATTTGACGTGTACATTACCTGTGACATGATGTTTCCGAGCATGTTATCATTTTTGACGTCATGATCTTGACTTCATGTTTGATCTAATTTCAAAAAAAAATTATTTTGGTGATTTCTTTTGAATTTCGCAGATAATTAGTTATTCATATTTGACACAATATGCTAAAAGTAAAGGCATCCCATCAACTAAGACACCGAAAGGGGTGGATGGCATACTAGAGTAATTCTTTAAAATTGCTTGTTCTCATCTGCATAAAAAGCAACTCCATAACTGTTTATTTAAGTAAATCTGCAATCAAGTTAGTCAGTAGAGACGAGTATTGTAAATTAATTTTTATAATAATTTTTGGGTAAAGGGTTGTTAAGAAATAAAAATTTAGATACTGATACCACTGAATTTTAAAACATTTATTAAAACAGTTAATTTAACAAAAAAACATGCAAGGCTTATAATATAACTTATTTGATTATTTGCCTTTTTGATGTTGTTTTTACATGTTGACACACCATTCCTGAAAACAAATGCTATTACTTTGTCATTTATATTTCTCCTGATCAATGAATTTCTTTTTACCTTCAAACTGACAATTGCAGACAATGTTATTCTTAATTTTTTTTTAACTGAATAAGATTTAACTTTTCAGGATCTAGATTGTCCTATTTATCCTTCAGAGCGTTGTGAAAATGGAAGATGTGTTCCAGGTAAAATATTTGCTTTATATTGACAAATTGAAAGAAAAATAAGAATTCAAAATCCTACATTAACATAACTATGCATTCAACCCAGTTAGTTTTGTCTGTAATTGATTTGAAGATAAGTACAATTGATTTGAAGATAAAGGGTATGGAGATAACGAACAGTATTCAATATCAAAGTTCATAAAACACTACAAAATAGAAACAGAGCAAACACAGACTTTAAACGAAATTGATGATATTCTTGTTTCATCAACCTGTTTGTCAATAATTTACCTCGTTTTAGAAATTGTTCATACGTTGAGCACGCTCTTGCATATCGAATAAACTAAGATATATAAACTCCGTTTGCAGGTGTTGAATGCTGCATAAGTAAGGAAAGTTGTCGATAGAAAAGTTAAAGTCATCACATTAATCACAGAGCTTAGTTTTTTAGATTACCATTAACGTCTTTTTCAAGTAAAATATCCAAATATGAAAATATTAAACAGATGTGTCAGACTCTGTGGTATCTATGAAAGCAAACTATCTTATTAGTATTCATCACCTGGACAAGTATTAAACGTGCATGGACACAGATTTGAAGTTAATATTTTCTGCATAATATCACGACTCATTTATTTAAATAGCATTTCACACAAAATATATTAAAAAAATTATTTCATCTTTAAGTTATTGAAACATCAAATTTTAGGATGGGTTTGATTGACACATCCTTGCACTCTCACGAATTTTACTTTTATTCTTAATTCTCAGGAAAAGTGGCAATCTTGCTGTGTATTAATGAAAAATATTAAAACTTTAATCCAGAAAAATAAAAATATTCAGAGTAGAAATGTTAGAAAGGAAACCCCCCTCACAAGCATTCAGCGCTAAGTGTTGTGTACAGAATTCAGCAAATTGATCACATCCGTGAAACGTACACAGTTTTTGTAAACAGGGCACGGACTCTGTTATTGTTGATGTTTACGATTCACCGGGAGCGTTCAATTGTAAAAGTCTGCTCACTACAACTGCACGGACTGACAATATACTGTGTATATGTTTTGCTTTCATACATTTCTACTCTGCATTTTCTTGATTAAAGTTTTTATATTTTTCATCTATACACAACAAGATTGCCACTTTTCCTAAGTATTAAGAATACAATTAAAATTTGTGAAAGTGCAAGTATGTGTCAATCAAACCCGTCTAAAAATTTGAAGTTTTAATAACTTTAAGATGAAAAAGATTTTTGATATATTTTTGTGTGAAATGCTTTTAAAATATATAAGTCGTAATATTACACAGAAAATATGAAATTCAAATCTATGTCCATGCACCTTTAATGATTTCTTTCTTTCTTTTTATAACCTAGCATTTCTTGCTATGTGGGTTCAGGGTTGTTACCTCCTTTCCAGGTGTTCAAATAGTTTTGGAAGAAATACATGGATATACCGGTATATGTCAAAAATAAATTAATATTTCATTTTAAGTTGTTCTATTATTACTATCTAAATTTACTTTCATGCACACATATATCTATAATTTTAACTTTATTGAACTAAATTGATGACGGATTTTCCCGTTATTTCCCGATTATGACAGGGAGTACACGGCAAATATGACCGGTCAGCATGAGATGCTCACTCCTCCATGGCATATGATCCCACTTCTGATGTTTTAGAGGTCCGTGTTTGCCCTGCTCCCATTTTGTATCGTTCTATGGACTTTGATATTAAATACTGTTCGTTATCTCCATATCCTTCACTTTACGAACCCGTCGGTCACGCGAATTTTCACAATAAAACACATTTGCTGAAAATAGGACCATGCGACTTTTTGTGCAAACGAGAAGTAACTCTTTCTTTTGGTCGTTATCGAAGCTCTGCTATATTTACGAAAACTTTGATAGATTGTAAAATTTTGAAAGAGACAGACAAGGAGGAATATTTTCCTTTTGAAATTGTACCTGTATTTCATCATTATTACTTTTTGTACAATGAACTCAACTCATTGCTGCTGTGACGTAGATTTTTACAAAATTCGGCCGGTGAGATTTGTTGTTTAATATTAGGAAAGATCTAAAATCATGGAATTTTTCAATAATCATTTATTTTTAATGATATTTTCTATTTCTATATCTAGTCGATATCTAATAATTTTACGATCGAATGTACGCCAAACAAGCTGTACAAATAATACTCATGGACATCCTGTGTATAAAGAACAAGGTTCACTTTTGCCTTATTTGGCCCTGTGAATTTGTGAAAAACATAAACTGCATAGTTTTAGTTAAAAATGAATTAAAATATCACTTAGATCTTTGGTGACTGCGATCATATAAAAAATGACGTCATTTTCTGGCTAGTCAATGCATTATGACTAGGGATGTCAACGAATATTCGAGTACTCGACTATCGTTCGATCATACCGACTATCGACTAAAATTTCTTTAGTCGGTTATTCGTTAAAAATGTGTTTCATCAAAGTAATATTGAATTCAAGGCAATAAACTTATATTTGCCCATTTCATTTATTTACAGATCAATATTTTCATATGTAAAAATTAAGGGTAGGGTATAACTGTTCAAAGGAATTATATGTACGTCGATGTATTTTCGGAAAACATATCTTCAAAATACATGTAAATTGGGTCAGTTATGAGAGTAATTAAACCGTGTTTTCTATTTCTGATATTAATTTATGCAATCATTGATTGTTTGCACAAAATTTCATAATTAAAATTTATCCCAAGCTATCTCTCTCTCTCTTTGTTTTTATAAGAGACACACTTTAATTGTTTAAACCTGTCAAAGCGTAGAAATTGGCTTCAATTATGGGGTACATATACTACCGTTATGTAAAGAAAGGACAAATCAAGCTTTTGATATCCTACATTTCGATAAATAAATAGCTAATATATTAATTTTGAAATTAAATACATTGGATACATATTGATGTACAGTTTTAATTGTACTACGTACATGTTTACAGTTCAGAAATTCGTTGTATAATGGTGAAAGCGTAGGTTAAATATTGTAAACTAGTCTGTAAAATCAAAGACCTAAAGCAAAGTTCGATTTAGGTCTATGGTAAAAGATATGATATGAAAAAATAATTCAAATTAAACGAATATTCGACTATCGTTCGACTAAAGCATCCGACTATTCGACTAAGCTGACCGAGTAAAATTGACATCCCTAATTATGACGTCACGAAATGCGTCAATTTCCACATATTTCGAAAAAGTCTACAAAAACGGTCATTTTTAAAGTTATTTTTTGATATTTGATATAGAGCGCAACCTCTGATCTAAAATATGCGACTAGTAAATAATAGAACTGTTTCTGAGGATTCATGGACATATTTTATTTTTTAGATCAGAGGGTGCGCTCATATTATTTTTCTTCACTGAAAGTACTCAATTTTACCTGTTTACCTAAAAATTCAAGAACATTGCAATTTCATAAAGCCAGTTCTCCTAGACCTGGACTTTGAGGAGGAATTTTTTAATAGGATATGAAAGCACCAAGTCTCTATTTTATTTTAATGCTTTAAATAGAAAATCAAGTGTTGATCAATTAATTGGTATATCTACAGGGCCATTTTATGCATAAAGTGAACCGACTTCTTTGTGTTTAGGAATTAGCGTTCTCCATGGACTGCACGAACGTCAATGCCTCGGGTACCACGCATGTAAAATTAAGTCCCCACCCTCATTACCTGAGAAAACCGTACGGTTAAAAATCTCGGCCTTTAGTTGTTCTATCCTTTAACAACATAGTTTGTTTTCTCTGTACGACTGATATTACTCTTATAGATTTTTCTTAACCCCCCCCCCCCCCCACTCGGAAAAAAAATGAAAGATTTATTACTTTCATTATTCTACACTTGCTATCATACTACATCTATATATACATATATATCAGAGGATAGCCTAGCACAAAAGAAAAAAATGAATGAAAAATCGAATATTTTGTCTTTGTTTTTATCTATACCTTTTTTTTCTTCTGCAGATTATCCAATAAAAAAATCACATGTGATCTGAAATAAGCCAGTGTCATTCATTTTATAAAAAATTTATTTACATGTTTTTTTTTTCGCTCGATCGAAATCATTTGAGAAAACATACTGGTACTATTTGCATTGATAAAACTAGATATAAAGGTATTGACAAGTGATATCTTTATTTTTTTTTTATTATATTCTTATGATAATCCGACTATTTAGTATGTGTGGATCATCTTGAGAATGTCTTGAATTATATTACGGCTTTTCATTTGTAGAAACTCTTGAATGTGGGGTAAGAATTATTTTCGTACTTAGAAACTTTCAGATAAATATACACATTTCTTAAAATATCTTTCGTAACAGTTATTTACTTCTTTATATGACTGCATGTGCAATGGCGCAGAAATTATATTAGATAAAGATCAATTAATACATACATATTAGTTTTGTAAAAATAGAGTTTTTATATATTGAAATAATATAATTCTGGTTGTAACGCTGTATTTGATTGGATAAAAAATTTACTTTATATCGTAAAAATGGGTTGCCTACGTCGCAATGACTTGCGTCAAAAACGTATCAATCCGCCTGACGTTACATTCAAATTTTGTACAAATTGAAGTCATTTTGTTAGTCTAAGAACAATCATTTTTTTTTCTTACATCAAATGAATGAAAATTAAATTATAAGCAATGAATTTAATAGCTACCCATTCTATATGGTATAAACTGGGTTGGAACAGTTGACGCTTTTTTATAAACCGCTTCGCGGTTTATAAAGCGTAAACTGCCCGAACTCAGTTTATACCGTATAAAATGGGTAGCTATTAAATTCATTCCTTAAATAAAATCAAACGAGAAACGAATGAATGTCGTCTAAAACATACACCTGTAAAATGAGTCGATACAAGGGAAACAAACATTGTAACATTATAATTAAATATGAAAGTATAATTAGTCTATTTTCCTTACAGGGGAGTTGCATGTATTTTCCAGGAAGCATTTGCGAAAATGGTCAATGTGTATGGCCACCTTCAGGTAAGCGTTGCTTGTACAATTGACTTGGAACAATGGCGTACAAAGCTACTTATGTAAGTTTCTAATAATAATATTTTTATTCAATTAGGAAGATGTGATGGAGGAGGTAACCTCCCTTGTTCTTCTGGGTACGTCTGTAGAAACGGGATTTGCAGAAGAGGTCAGTATTTCAGTTAAAATGTTAACAATACAAAATAGGAGCAAAGCAAACACGGACCTCTAAAATTCAGAGGTGGGATCAGGTGCAATGGAGGAGTGAGCATCCCCTGACCACCGGTCACACCCGCAGTGTGCTTTTTGTCATGATCGAGAAATAATGGGAAAATCCCTCGTCAATTGAGAAATGATTTCGCACCTATTCATGCCCGTATCAAAACGTTTTAACTTTGGGACGGGTTTTGGAGGTGGGGTCGGGGTACAGAAAAGCTTCTTATCTCGAAAATCCTTTATTTGTGAGGTCCCTTTTCTAAAGTTCACCTAAACTGAACGCTCAAGTGAGCTGTTTTCATCAAATAATCCTGTCGTATGTATATCTGTCCGTCTCTATCTGTAAACTTTTTACATTTTCGACTTATTCTCAAAAACCACTGAGTAAATTTTAATCAATTGCGACAATACATCTTTAGATAAAAGAATTCAAATTTGTTCAAATAAAGGGCCATGTTGATTTCAAAGAGCGATCATAAAGTGAAAGTAACATTTTTAAAAATGTCCTTCCCAAAAAACCTAGAGTAAGAAAAATGGCACTTTTGTTAAATGTCCAAAACTTTTTTACACCCCGGGGTTTATAAAGGTTTGGTAGATAAGTGGTTCTATCTTTTTACAACAGAGTTTGTTTTTTCTGCATGACTGGTTTTACTCTAATAGATTTTCCTTACCCCCCCCCCCCCCCCCGAAAAAATGAAAGATTTATTACGGTGTACTATTATTATACACTTGCTACCATACTACATTTAAACACACACACACCCTCACACACACCCTCACACACACACACACACACACACACACACATTCATACGTGTGAAGGGTGTCAAACGGGGACAGGGGTTAAAGACTGTCAAAGTGGGGACTTCTTCATTTTTAATATTTCATTGACTTTTGAATTAAAATATTTATCACCATGTAACCCTGATAACAAATATATTGAGAACATATCAATATCTTTAATTTTAAGCTAAGCACATTTCGCAGCACAAACGGGGACCTATTTCACACTCATTAATATTCACACACCAGTTCTTGTTTTATTGTACATGTATCTAAACGGGGACATTTTCCAAAACGAATACAATCCTTTCTTTTGTGCCTTTTATTCACTCATTACCACCGTTCTCATCACTGATTAAGACCCTTGTCTTCATAGGCACTTGAATGCTTAATATTTTAAATCAAATATGGAAATTACGAACAGTTATTGCATGATGAAAATATATTTTTTATTTTTCTTCTCAAATAATTTTGAAATTTAGGAATCTGTCTTAAATTTATCAATTTGGCATCACTGACCTCTTTGTCGCAGTGCCATGATTCATGGAATTTAAATATGTTGATTGCAACATAGGTTGCAAAATTTAAAGCTACTTGTTTTACATGTAATTTATGATTTTAAAATACGATTCAAATTTTTTTGTCTCAGAATTAGAGTATTGAACAAGAAAAATGATTGTCATTTGACATACTTACAACTATAAAAAAAATATAAGACAAGGTCTGAAGCGGGCGCTGATAATACCACTCCAAAATATGACCAATTTCAAAATGAAAAGAAAATTTATATCGATCTTTTTTGATAATGGTCAGCTTTTGAATATAATCGATAGACACTTTAAAATCAAATCCAATGCATTTACGTATACGCTTCATTACAGAATCGGAGTACGACGACTTCTTTAAAATATTTACATTACATTGCATCTTTGATCAGGTACTTTTATTAAAAAAAAACATTAACTAAAAAATCTTTCAAAGCAAAGACAATTATTCATTTTTTGTTTTACACAGAAAACCGATGATCCGGAAGGATCATACATGTGCAGTATTTTTAATGGCACAAAATGTTTATGAATACATTTCACTAAAGTCAAATAATTTTATTTTTTATAAGAAATATACAAATGAACTAAATTAACAGCAGAAATTTAAAAAAAGGGAGTTAAATATGTTTTCCACAACCGTTACTTAAATTATAAAAGAAAATTTACAGGACATTTCAGTTGCGACTGCTGCAAATAGGATACTTTAAACCAATTAACTTTTTGCAAAATCATCTGATTGCTTGAGATATGTACACTGTGCCATAAGGGTGGGTTCGAGCACCCTCGTCCTCATTGTTAAAATACTTATTTTAGAAAGTAGACACTGGTGTTGTAGAGTTGCATTTCCCCCATAGCCAACCCTCAACTGCCCCACAGGGAATCGTACTCTAGAGCAGAATTTACGTCCAAGGGGAATTCACACACCAGAACCAAACTATTCCTTGAAGTTCTCTCTTTCTCAGAGTAGGATCCCCCATCCCTTGTTATATAGAGAGTAAATAAAAACCACAGCCGCATTATAATAAAATAAACGACAAACAGATTTTTGAATGGTAAATGAGTGTTTTTCAACTTATGTACATTTAGGAAGTATATATTTCAAATCATCAACCAAAATGTTTAGCTTTCAAAAGAAACTCAAATCTCCCCAGATTAGATGTATTAACACCTCTGAAGGCTTTAGCGGTAGATGTATTTTTAATGTTCTTTTTGACAAGGCTGTTTAAAGATTTTTTTTTTTATAGAAAGTCTATCTATGCATACTTTTTATTACTTATAGTTTGCTTGAATCCTATGAACGGAAGAATCGTTCAAGTTTGTATTTTTTATTTTTATTTTATCAATACGTCTACTGATTTTTTCCTCCATAAAAGATACGCAGTAAAATGTGAACAATTCCCTAGAAATCTCTGCGAATGGACTAATCCCCGTGAGATAGTCTAATCCCTGCTTCGGAAGCTAATTCCCCGGTTATCTGTTATAGACCCCGGTCATTCTTAATCCATTATTTTTTTTAATTACTTTTATATCGGTATAATAACATAGTCAAAAAATATATAATTGGTGAGTTAGCAAGATTCTAATTCCCCTTGACCAGGACTATTTCCCGAGACACAATCACTATTATCCGCTGACTGATGAAACCACGTCCCCAAGCATAGCAACAATCAACACTGCTTGATGACGGTGATATCATTAAAAAATATTGATTGTGCAGAATTCATGCGCACGTGGTTCATTATACCCCCGCTTGAAAAGTGGGAGGGTATATATTAAAAAAAATGGTATGCTCGTCCGACCGTCTGTACGTCCGTCTGTTACGCTTTGGGGTAGCCATCTCTTATCTGCAACTCCTCTCATACCACTGAAGGAAATTCAATGAAACTTTCACAGAATCTTTATTACATATTGCCATTGTGCACCTCCTATTTTATTTTTTCATCTGACATACATTTTGAATTTTCCAGAGCAAAACATGGATACTGCCATTATATTCAGATGAAAGGCGGGGGTATTATTTAAGGAACTCATTGCTCACAGTACCCTTAGTTGTAATATGTTTTCATAGAATATTAAGAATATTAAAATGCATACAGCATGAAGTTAAATGCTACTTTGGAATTCTCACCCTTCGAAATCTTTAGCAACCTTGGCTGCGCCTTAGTTGACAATGGTTTTCTTTGAGTGAAGCCCCGTGGGGATCCGGGTTAGAATAGGTCCTCAGTATCCCCTTGCTTGTCGTGAAAGGTGACTAAACGGGGCGGTCCTTCGGATGAGACCGTTTAAACCGTGGCCCCGTGTCACAGCAAGTGTGGCACGATAAAGATCCCTTCCTGCTCAAAGGCCGTGAGTGCCGAGCCTAGGCCTAAAATTGCAGCCCTTCACATCTCCATATCAGTGAAATATTCTAAAGAGGGACGTTAAACAGTATCAATCAATCATCTTTCAGTGAAAATGATCCTTTAGCCGCGGGTTTGAGACCGTATAAACCGAAGTCCCGTGTCGCAGTAGGTGCTGGCACAAAAAAGATCCCTCACTGCTCAATGACTCTGTTTGCCGAGTGTAGGGCAAAGTTTGAAGCTCTCCACCGGAAAGCGGTGGCGTACGTCTACATATGAGTGAAAAGTTCTCCAGAGGAATCAATCAATCAATTTCATGCATTTCATGCAGTATATAATAACAGATTTGTTATCATGTTAAGGACAGATGATACAAACAAAAACTGATCGAATAGATGAAAATCTTTTCTTGGATCTTTTTTGGTTGTAAATGATAAAAAAAATAGATTTAAAACATACATGTACTAAGAAATTTTAATTTACTTAGATGTTCCAATTTCCATCTTTTTGTAACTATCCTTAATTTTCTACACACTTTTTTGTCACCTTAAATCCCATTAATAATTATCTTTCTAATATATGATAAATGGCTAAAATTTTATTTAGCGTAGGGGCTAAGTTATGAAAAATTTTTAAGCTGTTCTGCTGCCAATAATCTCAAGGATTAACTTTATCACTGCTGAAAAAAAAATCATGAACAAGGAGATACTTTTTTGACATTTAAAAAGAACACTATTTAATCAGTTGCAAAACTATTCTTCAATTCCATTATCTCGATCTTCATTATACATATTACACACACATTTTAATAACTCGAATCCGTTTATTTCTAGTGCTGTTATTCTTTACTATAAGAGATATCAACTCTAAGTTAAAATTATTTCGAGATAATCATGATAATTAACTCTTTTAAAAGAGGTAATTATTATACATTTAAAGTATGTCATTAAGTGGGTTAGCAAGATTCCAGTTCCCCTGGGTCAGGACCTGGTTGAGGGGAACTGGAACCTTGTTTAACTCCTTTGGAAACTCTATCAATGATATACATTTTATATATACAATTATACCAACACCAAAATAAAAAAATATATATATATATTAATGAGGATCGTGGTGTTATGGATAACTGAGAATAAGCTTTTGGGGGCGGGGACTAGCTCATTTGATTAAGCCAGTTCTCCCTGGGCGAAGTTCTACTATGGAGCCAGTTTTCCCATGGGTGAGATTTTAAGGCGGAAAGACCGATAATTTTATGTATAACACTTGATTATAACCGAAAACTAGAGGACGCATGAATGGATATTAAAGAATATTAGTAAGATATATGGACATTCGCGAATCAGTACAGAAAAGATTGTTAAAAATAGAGCACAACCACAGAAATAATTTGTTAAAACTAATAAATCTTGGGAATAAATAAAAAAAAACATCTTAATCAAATAGGGGAACTGTGTGTATAAATTATCACAATACAATCGAGGACATTTGTGTATATAAAAAAAAAACTACAACACAATAGGGGACATATTTTGTGTATAAAAATCCACATTTCAATAGGGGACATTTGTGTATAAAAAACTACAACACAATAGGGGACATTTGTGTATAAAAAACTACAACACAATAGGGGACATATTTTGTGTATAAAAATACACAATACAATAGGGGACATTTGTGTATAAAAAACTACAACACAATAGGGGACATATTTTGTGTATAAAAATTCACAATACAATGGGGGACATTTGTGTATAAAAATTCACAATACAATAGGGGACATTTGTGTATAAAAATCTACAACACAATAGGGGACATATTTTGTGTATAAAACTTCGCATTACAATAGGGGACATTGTGGGTATAAATTATCACCATACAAAAGTGGAGATTCCTGTTTATAACATGCAAATACAAAAAAATGTGAATGACGCATGTATATACATGTACCTTAGGCTTATCAAAATACAAGAAGGAACATGTTTATGAGTTATTCTAAAACCTCAATGGAGGAGAATTGAGTAAAAATACGGAGTATATTTTAAAAGTTAGCAATTTATAAAATTTAAGATGCCGTAAAGATATTCTCTGAAAACAATTACTTTTGATTCTATATTGTTTTGTTAGGATGAAAGCTTAAAATTGAGTTTGCATTTTGTTTAGGAATTCAATACGTTTAATGTGGAACTCCCATCCACACCTCATCAAACCTCCAAGCGCATAAATCAATTTTAAAGTGAAGTAATAATTACATCGACAGTAGTGTACAATGAACTTATTCTTAAAAATATATGCATGAAACAATTTGAAAAGAAACAATATATTAAGCTGCCAAGAAATTATTTACTTCCTCTAAATGACCATCCGACATTTTTGATAGAAAAAGTATTAGTCAACAGTAGTTTTTATGTCTTAATGTACAAGTTCTTTGTTTCTTTTAATCGATGTTTGATTGATTGTATACTGTTTAACGTCCCTCTCCAGAATATTTCACTGATATGGAGACGTCACCATTGCCGGTGAAGGGCTGCAAATTTGGGCCTATGCTCGGCACTCAGGGCCATTGAGCAGGGAGGGATCTTTATCGTGCCACACCTGCTGTGACACGGGGCCTCGGTTTATACGGTCTCATCCGAAGGACCGCCCCATTTAGTCGCCTTTTACGACAAGTAAGGGGGTACTGAGGACCTATTCTAACCCGGATCCTCACGAGCTAGAATATCAAATATCTTAGTGTTAAATTGTACGGTACACATGTTCCAAATTAACATAATCTGTTTTCAGAATCCGTATATGCCCCCCCCCCCCGGTCGAAATTACTAGATCTGCCTATGTAAGAGAACAAATTCATCTTCATGGTATATGTTGAGAATTTAAGATCTTGAAAGAATTTAGGACGAATATAAAAAAAAATATCTATATTAAGAGTTTATATACAAAGAATGTTATAAAATTTATTTGAATGATTGGAAACTTAATTCGTAGCACGCGACGTCAAAATACGTTCTTACTGAATAACGACGATACCGATTTGAAACTTTGACCTTAAGGTCATATGCAACATACTTTGAACTTTATTGAGCTCTTCCCTGGAGTTGAATTCTACTAGATGATGGACCTGTGTGCAATACTTTAAATGTTTATATAATTATGGATTTGCACACCTCTTCTAAAACAAATTTTGAAAAAAAAAATCTGTAAATTGTGTTTTGTAATTTTTGTATACTTTTCTTTGAATAATGCAAAAATTTTCGTAATTTGTTATCTTTCTAAAACCCTGTTAATGCATTCTGATTTTTTGTCTATAAATATCTTTAATAATTATATGCAGGTAAGGTACCTTGCGTATGTCCTTAAGGACCCTTTTTTCATAAAAGCAGTCAAATGATTAAATATTTTTTCTTCATTATTCTTTACGCCTTCTTCCTTTCTCTCGATCGACTGTGATCAAACGTAAACATTGTACTACACGTATATGTCCATGCATAAGAACTTCCACGTACCGACATACCGGGAGTGGACTGCTACTTATTCTGTGTATTATAAAAATATGATTTTTTAAATATTTTTAATTAGAAGGATATATAATGGTTGTACGAATATTTACAATGGTTACTGGTTAATTATAGACAAAGGATCCTTTTAATTAATCAGATTTATTGTAAATACCGGTACTCTCTAAAAGTTAACTTTATGAATCGCACAGGTTTAATTAATATATAGGTTTTTTTTCAATATCTCGTCTTCGGTACTTCGAATTCTAAGGGATATGATCAGATCGCTGTGGCATATAGACAGCATAAATTAAGGAATCTCTGTCTAGTTAGTAAAGTATGCCATGGCATCAACAATAGTGGGGAACATGGGATAATTTGCATAACGGGCGAAGCCCAATATGCATAAATTAAGCCTCCTTAGCTCATGTTCTATTGACCTGCCTAACTTACATTCCGGTATAATTACCAAGGAATTAACCCCGCTAAGTTTCAAAGAGTTATCACAGAGAGAAAAATTAGAAATGGAAATATTACAGCATAAACCTTCCCCCCTCCCCCCCCCCCCCCCCCCCCCCCCCTCCCCCGCCTTCTCTTCAACACCACATTAAACATTTCGTTTCATGAAGCGAGGCATTTATTGATATTTTTACATTCCTTCCAGTATCTCTACCCTTCAGAAATCTCAGACTGTCAAAGCTTAATTTTTAAATTTTATTGTTGTTAATAGCCCTCCTGTGATCATCAAAAATTTCAACTATTTATACTTTCAATTTGGTTTGCAAGATAATTTGGTCCAACGCACTTTTTGCAGATGTCACCTACATTTGTCCGAGAGTTTTTAAAGACAATTTTTTTTTGCTGTTGAGGTAAAAAGAATAGTAAGAAAAAATTCAGAACTAAGCACTGCATTTTGTCCAGGCAATAAATATACTGTTTTCACAATGGATGGGACTGTAGCTCTCCAGTCTGTCAAAATATATTTTCGGATAACTACCGTTCTGCAGTTATTAGCATTTGCCACACTACTATTACAAGGCACGTTGTAGGAATCTCATGCATGTATATGGATATATCTACCATCCTTAGCTATTCAAATAACAGCTTAGAAATAAAATGGTAAAACACTGTAAGCTTTAACTTTCTAACCCCAACCCCGCTCTTATCCCCCCTCCCCCACAAAAAAATGCATGACAACTTTCAATTCTGGTGAAATGTATATTTACAGGAAATTCTTTAATTAAATATGCGAATTATACTTAAGCATATTTATCAAAATGAGTATTATTTTGTCACTAAATCAAGAATTATGTTTAAGCTCAAGAAAATCTACCCTACTGCAGAATTCTAACATAATATAAACAATATTATTTCGAATTATTGGCTCGAGTCCTCCACTTTTTTGCAAAGATATACATTATGTGGGCATTGAAAATAGGGTTTACGGTTTTATTGGGGATTAGCCTCATTTCAATATTAGACCCCCCTCCCCCTGTTTAATTTGCTTTTGACGCCTATGAATTATGCTGAATGTATCGCGACTGCTTATCATCAAACTGCAAAACTGCGTGATTTATAACGTGCAAACTGCCCCAAGTTATGTTAGAATGATCGAATTATTCGAATAACATAAGTTTAAATAACCTTCATTCCTTAAAAAATTATAGGCTCTATTAAGAAACTAAATTTACATGCGTAAGTACTACGTCAATCGTACATCTATAATCCTGATGTTCCATAGACACGAATGTTTGTCAGACTGTCTGATGATCATACCTTAGTAACGTAACATAGTATATGTAACTTTAACATTTAAAAAAAAAAACACGGACTTAAAAATAAGAAAGGGAATATCTAAAGGTAATGTTTGTTTCAGAAAAGGTCACGTGACACGTTTTTCACTATACTACCGGGGACACGTGTGTAACCCCCAAGAACGAACCTTCGCTCATTATGAAAAGTTCACACTAACACACATCTTTTAATCCTAACTAACCGGGGACATTTTTTCAACATGTTAAAAAATGGATTTTTTCGGCTTTTTGGGGTAATTAGACATCCCTGATTTCGAATTTGGCGCAATTTTTAATCGGAGACAACCGGGACGTCCCCGGTTGGAAGGTCGTCCCCGGTTGGAAGGTGTGTAAACAAACAAATGTCCCCGTTTGATACCCTTCACGCACGCACACACACACACACACACACACACACACACACATACACATATATATATATATATAGTTTCAAAACAAAATGAAGAATCGGTACAGTTTTTGGTATATTTAAAAGTAAAAATCCAAAAATATCACAAAACATTTACTGCAAGCGCTTTCGCCATGTTCGGCTCTTCAGGCAGTTATACATATGTCAGGTAGGTTACCTGGTAACGTCAAAAGCATAAAGTTCATTGTGACGTCATAATAGATGTAGGTAGCGTTAAGTTGGCGTAATCGTTAATGTACAAATCTTGCACTAACTTTCACACATTATACAAATGAAATTTCAAAATATAAAATATATATAGTATCATTTGCGATTAAGTTTGGGTTTAAAGAGGTTGATAAAATAGCCTTCTTTTGCCAAACGTAAATTTTCGTTTTCATTTGGAAGTTTATAAAAAGGGAAAATCTTGAATATTCCTTTGCCACATTTTGCGAAATGTTCACAACACGGTATCGCCCCCCTGGGCCCCCTACCAGGGCTCTGCCCTGGACCCGCTGGGGGCCTAAGGCGGCCCCCAGACCCCTCGCCGAGACTGGTTTCCTGCTATTCCATCTATTTTTCCTTCTATTGAAAATCTTATTGAAAACACTGCTTATGGACGCTAAAAGATTTTATCCCATTTTAGAACAATCGGAAAACATGAAAAGTTTAGTTCAACCAAATGATATCATAAACAGTCGACGACAAGCACCAAATCTTAATTGACCAAGGCCCGTTTTACTACACAGGAGGAAATTCCAACCATTAAAAAATGCGGAGATCCGAGATGCGGAACGTGTACATATTTAGAAGCGGGGAATAAAATCCAACTTAAATCAGGAATGGAAATTCGAACCAACTCATCTATGAACTGTAAATCGGAAAACGTCATCTACTGTGCCATCTGTCCGACGTGTAAAGAATATTATATTGGACAAACGGGAAAACTAAATGCCAGGGTTCGTGTGCACAAACAGCAAATTAAAGACCCTAGTGTGCGTAATACACCGTGTTGTGAACATTTCGCAAAATGTGGCAAAGGAATATTTAAGATTTTCCCTTTTTATAAACTTCCAAATGAAAACGAAAATTTACGTTTGGCAAAAGAAGACTATTTTATCAACCTCTTTAAACCCAAACTTAATCGCAAATGATACTATATATATTTTATATTTTGAAATTTCATTTGTATAATGTGTGAAAGTTAGTGCAAGATTTGTACATTAACGATTACGCCAACTTAACGCTACCTACATCTATTATGACGTCACAATGAACTTTATGCTTTTGACGTTATCAGGTAACCTACCTGACATATGTATAACTGTCTGAATAGCCGAACATGGAGAAAGCGCTTGCAGTAAATGTTTTGTGATATTTTTGGATTTTTACTCTTCTATATATATATATATATATATATATATATATATATATATATATATATATATATATATATATATATATATATATATATATATATATATAATTAAGATGTCCTTGGTATAGGTATGAACATATAGAAAAATAATCCAGAATTTGGAAAAGATGATCACATTTTATTCCAAAGCGCTTTCGCCATTCGGCTCTTCAGTGGATTTTGTTATTCAAAATCCACTGAAGAGCCGAATGGCGAAAGCGCTTTGGAATAAAATGTGATCATCTTTTCCAAATTCTGGATTATTTTTCTATATATATATATATATATATATATATATATATATATATATATATATATATATATATATATATATATATATATATATATATATATATTAAAGGATAGCCTAGCAAGAATGAATAAAATTATTGTAAATCCTAATGGAATACTTTTGTGATTGTTTTCATCTATATCAATTTTTTCTTTAGATAATACAATAAGCAATCATCTGTAATCCTTATTTAGCCAGTACCATTCATTTTTTACTCAGGTGACCTATTGCTATCCGTTTTCGTCCATCGTCGTGCGGCAGTGTGCGTCGTGTGTTAACATTTTAACATTTTCATCTCCTCCTCTGCAACCCCTCAACCAATTTCAACAAAATTTGGCATGAAGCATATACGTGTGAAGGGGAAAGAAATTTGTGAATTTCATGGTCCCTGCCCCCTGTGGCCTGATGGGTGGGGCACAAACTACTAAAATTAATGCAGTCTTTAAAAATCCTCTTTTTTACTCCTGAACATCAAGCAGTCATACTGTTCGCATGAATGTAATAAGCATTGAGTCCTCCACCAAAATTGTGAAATTCATGGCCCCAGGGTATACCGGTATATCGCGATTTTTTGTTGCGTGATACGTATCGTGATACGGAAACCTGAATACCGTTATTTAGGTACATATCATAAAGTCCAGAAACTGTTCATTTATTTGTTCAATCTTTCAAATTACAATTATAGAAAGTCTAAAAATGTTGAAAAAGGGTGAAAAGAACGGCATCTTACCATCCAAACATGATTAATTTTATGTACATAAAAATTTCAAAAAACTGAAATTTTGTTTTTTTAGCACATTTTTAAGAAAAATATTGACAATTCATTAAAAAATCATTGTAAAAATTGCTTGTAAAAATATCATGATATTATCGTGATATTTAGGGGGGGGAAATCTTGATATATCGCGATACGAAATTTTTGGCGATACCCATCCCTAGTGAAAATGCATTATTTCTTTGAAAATCTTCTCTGCTTCTATGTGTTAAATAAACTAATCAAGTACATAGTTATGTTGAGCAAGGCTGCTTCTTCAAAAATTGTGTGAAGAGGTCGGTAATAAAAGAAAATGCAGTTTGTGTTAATTTAATAAATTCACGATGTGTAAGGTTATGAGACTGCCAATAATATTAGATTTTATTATATATTATCAAGTAAAACATACTTTTTGCAAAAAAAAAAAAAAAAAAAAAAAATTCAAAGAAAACCTTTGCAATTTTTTTTTAACAAATCTAACATTAAAATGCACGTTTTAAAGAAACTAACTGTGCTGAATATTTTTTCAGAAGAGATACAAATGTAACATTTATATTTTACAGATTCTATTCCATGCAGATCTGTAAGTATATATACAATGTAGTTGTTGTCTTTTTAAATGTAAACAAAGGAGAAACAATGCCTTCTAAAACATTCAAAATAATTGCGTTTCTAGAATTAGAGGGGTTACAAGGAAAACACACATTATCACATTATAGAATCTTTTTAAATGATAAAATATATTTACCCTATTTTTCTTGCAGAGGGATTGCAGAAATTACCCAGGAAGCATTTGCGAAAATGGTCGATGTGTGTGGCCACCTTCAGGTAAGCAGTGATTGAACATCTGACTTGGAACAATGGTGCACAAATTTACTTGTATAAGTTTCTTATACTAATATTTTTTCATAAAACTAGCACTATGTTATGGAAGAGATTACCTCCCTTGTTCTTCTGGGTACGTCTGTACAAACGGATTTTGCGAAAGAGGTCGGTATTTTATTTTATGTTATTATAGCAATATATTCATGATGTGTAAAGATATATAATAACTAATAATAATAGCTATAGTAGTGTATACTATCGAGGTAAATATTTTATGCTACCATATATTAAAGAAACATTTCTTAAAATATTCGCTTTTTATGTTTTTACAGATCGAGAATGCACATCTGTAAGTACTACAAGATAAATTACTGAATATCAAATATCTGTCTATACCCCATTCATAAGACATGATTTGCATACCTCAGTATATTTTACTCATATGTAAATTTACTCACATGTGCAATTTTTGCCGTATGAACTGATTTGCTTACATGCAAATTCTGCACAGTTGAGTAAATTTACACCTGGTCAGGATATGGTGCAAATTATCTTTTGCATACATTTTGTCGCAAATTATTAGTTCATGTGTCTAAATTTTGTCACATGAACACGTAGCAAAATTACTTATGTATGTATTTGTTTTGTTTATTGCATAAATCTTCATTTTAAGTGTTGTTTCGATTGTGTATGCATTGCTGTGTGTATAATATCAGTCTGTAAACATTGCGGCTAGAAAGCAAAACTTTAAAATAAAAATGGATTTTTTATGGTCTTCCTGTACTTCAACGACAGCTGAAAGTAAATTGAGTTTTGATAAGGGTAGTGCTTTTAAGTCTTTAAAGAATACGCCGGGTTGTACTAGCATAGCACTTTTCGCAAATGACCTTTTCAACTCTGAAATCAATATCTCCAGTCTCCTCTGAGATGAATTTGAATTTGCAAAAACGCTCGAATCTTGCATATTTTCTGGCAAACCTATGGTTTTTTTCAATCCTTATTTCACAGATCCTACTCATTAACAATTATTAAATGAACTAATAAGCTAGCAGCTACCAGGGATGGGGCCCTGGCTAAGCTCCATTACAGAATTCTTCTAAAGAAAATATATTTTGAAAAAAAAGACATAAAGATCATACATTTTTAGACTTATAAATTCCGTATAATTATGAGAAAATTGAGTGGTATTTTACAATGTTATATTAGTTTGCAATATATTTCTACAATGTAATAATTTTAAATATTATATCTAGAAGGAAGGTAAGTCTTTCACCATCTCAGAGTCTCTTTTTTCAATAGATTTTTAAAAAATAAAGAGTATTTTGTACCTCCCATAGAGGCAAACGTATGTTTATGCCTCTAAATTATAAAGATATAGTTGTGCTCGCGCAAACATGTGCCCTGCAGGATCAATGAATAGTCCCCTCGCTATTTAAGTAGTCGTCATGGAAATGCTCCGGAGCTGTGATAGGAATAGGCACACTATCGCCCGGACCCATTACAGATTAGCTCTTGATGACTTTCTTCTACCTTTTTCTGTTTTTAAACCAAGGCAAGCTACTGACATATTAATTGATGTTACAGAAATTTCAACAACCCCTTTGAAAGCAAGCATTCTTAAGTATCCTCCTTGGCACCTGATCCCACCATGAATTTTTAGGGGATTCGTGTTTATTTCCTATTCACATATTTGTTTTGTTTGAATTTTTTTTGATCGATCACCCAATTGATTCTCCTGGAAAAAACACATTATATTCAAGCACATACTTCATAATGACCTCGCAAACTTGATGTTCTGTAAATTTCCAGACACCAAAAAGATTTTTAAAAATCAAATTTAAAAGAATTTAAGTCTTAATATTTTTCATTAATACACAACAAGATTGCCACATTTACTAATTATTTAGAATAAAAGTAAAATTTCTTAGAGTGCAAGGATGTGTCAATCAAACCCACCCAAAAATTGAAGTTTCAATAACTTTAAGATGCAATAAAATTTTTAATATATTTTGTATGAAATGCTATTAAAACATATAAGTCGTAATTTGTGATAGCAAATGTAAATCATTTCCTGATAAAAAAGGAAATCAAGACAAAATACTGTATAACCACCACAAAAATCAAAAAGTAACAAAATGGGTATATAATTAGTCGTGAAATAATTATTACATTTTTTTTTGGTAAATGTTTGTGATACATATGCATGTATACGTTACTAATAAAAACTGTTTCGCCTCCTTCAATATTGATATTTCTGGTGAATAACAAACCATATTCAACACCAAAAGATTCCATAATTGTATATCTTTTCAAAGAGAGTACATGTTAAAATGACATTGTGCCTAAAGCCGACACCTTAATATAAGTACATGTACATGTATTGTACAAATGTATAATATTATTCTTTTTTGAAATTAAATTACAACACCCATTCCCATTCCTGAAATGGAGATAAACCATCCTTATTCATGAAAAATACGAGATTTATGTTATCTTCATGCATGATACTTCTTTATCATGTATAATTTACTTTTGGTTTCGTTTTCAGGATTCGGATTGCCCAGATTCCCATAGGGCAGAGTGCGTAAATGGAAAATGTCAACTATTTACAAGTATGTCATAATTTTAAATGGGAGATAAACTTTATAATGTCATTTTACACTAACTGTAAGAAAAACATAATTTGAGAGAGAGAGAGAGAGAGAGAGAGAGAGAGAGAGAGAGTGAGTGAAGGAGGGTGTGAGGATATGTTTGTTTGTAAGTGTTGGAGACTACACCATGCATTTTTTTTTTACCAAAAACATTTTTTACTATAAATCGTAATTTCTGTTGAAAGATATATTTTGAATACTCACCTGCAATTGTGGAAAGCCAGGGTATTTTTTTTTAAATTTTGTTAATTTATGTTTTGCATCGAACGATATCATTAAGTAAAACGGTACCAAAAACAAAATAATAGAATTCATTACTGTAAAGTTGCTATATTATTCAAGTTACAAGAAATACATCAATTATTTTTGCTTAAGAGCATATTTTTTTTCAGAAGATCTATTATCTAAATGTTATATGATTTTGTTTCACAGGTTGCAGATCAGTAAGTATATACAATATAGCCGTCGTCTTTGTCTTATAGCATGGCACAAGTTTACTTTTAATCACAAAACTAACCTTCTAATCTGAGACAGTAAGATTCTCTTTTTCTTTGTTTTGTGGTATCTTTTAACACATACATGCATATGACAAACTTGGGTATACGTTCTGAATGTTTATTATTAAACTTTTAAAGGTGCATAGACACAGATTTGAAGTTAATATTTATATATTGTAATAGCATTTTACATGAATTAATATATTGTAATAGCATTTCACATGAAAATATATTAAAAATCTTAGTTTATCTAAATGTTATAGAAACTTCAAATTTTTGGATGAACAATCTTTCGAAAGGTCAAATGCAATCTTACATGATTTAACATAGTAACTTGCTCATATAGCATATTTGAAGGGTATATTTCAAGTCATATATGGCGTATTTTTTATATGTTCAGACTAACTCAAATTAAAAAGATCTTTCTATTTGTTTTTGGTACTCTATATAAGAATAGGTCTTTCCTGTAAATTACAAAATATAGTTAAACGCGTTTCATGGATATCCTTATTTCCCACTCGGATAAAAATATCAGACACAGTTTAAAAAGTCAATATAACCTTTAAAAAATGGGGATAATTTAAGTTAAAAATCGGTGAAAAAATTAATTTGAACTAAGAAGAAAATATCATTTTAATCAACACTTAAATCTCATATTTTATTTTTAGCTCAGAGACGACATATACATGTATACATGTAGCTTTAGGATGCAATTTTTGCAATTATTGATGAGAGATATATACGGAAGCCCAATAGTGCAAATCAAAAATAAAGAATTTATTCAAAGGTTCAGGTTATGTTTCCATGCACATCTATGAATATCGTATTTTAGTCTCAGTTTCGCTTTCTTTTATAATTTTGTTGTGTTTTTTTTTCAATTAATAATTTGGTTTTTTTAATTTAAAATTTCATTTTTCTTTATTAATTTTTGGTTTGAACTAGTGGGCTTACCGACGATTATTTGTTACATCACGGTAAGAATGAAATAACAGACACCACAGAATATGCCATATTTGTTACTGCCTTTAGACAGTAAGGGTCAACTACTATATTGTACGACAAAGTAAATGACGTTAACTTTTACATCGTCAACTTCCCCCTTTTTTATATAATTATATCCTTTAAACATTTTCTTACACCTCCTATCGTCTTATTTGATACTCAAGAGCATGCTCCTAGTAAAATCGGTCTTTTGGTTGCACACGTCGGATATTATTACTTGTATTTTATGCTTTTCCCGGTTTTAGAAATGGTATCCGAAAACTCACTATATATTTACTACTATTTTGGGGCTAGCGTATACATGTTTTTCAAAGACATTGCTTTCGGAATGGAATTTTTTAATCGACATTCCAAAAGCATAAATCCAAAAATTCAAGAAATAATACTTGATGTGAGCGACCAAAAAAAAAAACGGCTTAAATGGAAGGTTTTTAAAACACTTGTGAAAATAACTTTTTGTAAAAATAAACACATTTTACCTAGCTGACACTACTTATCATTAATTTGGCGTTGAGAGGTTGACCAAACAATATTTTTGGTTTACACCGGGGCTCGTCATTGGAATGGGAATGTTTCGGGTATACGCATATACGTATTTACAAGCTCAGCGTTCAATAAAACACCAAGTTTCTTATCATAGAATTTTTTAGCTATAAAAATCTCTTATCGGTCGTGCTTTGACTGACTTTATCGGTACCAGTTGTAACGCCGATGTATCTATGCTGAACTTGACTACGTAACGTTCCGTCTATCTGGTCAATACTGATTTGTAATTGTTTATACATAGGTTTATTGTTTGTTTGTTTTTAATTTCACATTTTGCATTGAGTATGATACTTTGAATGCATTCAAAAGAGACAAACTCATTTCTGTGTCATCTTTATGTTAATTTGTGATAGTGATATAAAAATATTAATTAAAATATAAATCAATTTTTTCTTGCAGAATTTCAATTGCCCCGATGGTCAAACATGCCACAGAAGAAGATGCAGTATGTGATTTATTTATAATTGATAGTTTTATAGCAGTATTGCTATATTTGTTGCAATAGAGATTTCTCTTTTGAACGTCAAATATTCACAAGCCATCCCCCACGCCCCCTAAGCTCCTTTTTTGGAAAAAAAAATCCATATGTAAGTGTAAATTATTCTTGATATACCATTGCCGTAACGTATGGTCAGTGAAATGGGTACTGTGAGTGGGTGTTACTATTTACCACAATTAGGCCAGGCGTCGAAATCAACACATGTGTACTTAAAAAACGGGCTTCATATTCTAGCGGCTAAATTGGCGCAGGCAACGATGTATACTCCCACTGCACATAAGGATCAACTCGATCCTTACTCCGCTACTCTAGATCGCATGCTCAAACCACGTAGCCACGTGGGCGACCAAAATATTTACATGAAAAATTTATTATTCAAGACCAGTAGGCATGCTTATGATGCTATCTTAGAACTAAGACATATCTTAACACGGTCTTACGACACATCTTAATCTTAAGTGAGGCCATCAACGCTGTTGTAATATATATTATAAGTTTGCCGACACCGATATTAGATCAATCACCGAATCAAAATCTGTTTTTGAAATAACGAGGTATAAATAAATTTATAATTAAATTTTAACCAATTACAATGCCAAAGACATTTTTTGCTGTTCACTGACAGGATTAAAAATCTCAGTATACCTTTTGCTGGTTGATGAAGACTATCGGGACTTAAATCTTCAGACATTTAGTTTTACGTACATTAACATCTATTTATTTTGAAATATCAATTTTCTAAAACCAAATGGTTGAAGAAAAGGTAACATTATTTAGAGTATTTTTACAAATTTCCAAGTATGATTTCAAGTTTTATTATATGAAATTAAGAAACTAAAGAAAAAATATTTCGTTATCAAAATCGGTAACTCCATAATTGTTTGCATGGTTCAAAACAACATTTATTAAGATTCTCCATGATTAGAAATTCAGCTAATCGTAAAATTAATTATACATCACTGATTTCTAAAAAACAAAATCCCTTTAATTTATTTGAGTTTTTTCTTTAATTTGCCTTGATTCCAAAATTTGCTTTTGGGTTGAAATTAAAACCCAAATATTCCAGGTATATATTCTTGTCTGGTGCATTCATTGCATATTTTTTTTACATGACCAACTCAATTATTTTCCCATTTAATTTACTATTCTGTTACTTTTTTCATTCAGGGGAACTATGCGGATTTTCGGTGAGTATGTGTTTTTTTAACGAGAGAGAGAGAGAGTCTGAGAGAGAGAATGGTTATTATTTTTTAACTCTTTGACAAATTAGATAAAATTTTGTTTTATCTTCAGGAAACTATATCGAGTTAAAATGAAACAACCATAATAATTAAAATATTGTAAGACTAAGACTTCAATAAAAAAAGACCTGAGGAGTCAATGAACATTTTTTTAAAGTGATATTTCTTGATTTTCCTCAGTAAAATTTTGAAGGAAAACGGAAAGGCATGATTTTTAAAGCTAAATGTCATTGATAGGGTTTCTGTCCTTCTGGATATTACTGTGTGTCTAGAGTTTGTTTACCTATACAAGGTAAGTTTTAATATTTATTTTGTTTTGGTTTCTAAGTTCAAATATATCATTGCTTTTTATATCCATTTTTATTTTATTCCATATTAAATAGAATTGAAGTTACTTTAGTGATGGAAATGGTAAATTAATTTAAAAAAAAACTAAAAAAAAATTTATGACTGTAGTAGGGATACATGGATATTGATGCATTGTTTTCATGTACGGTGTATCTTAATTATATAACTAGTGCTAATTGTAACGGGGACCGTTACAGATGTTCCCCAAACGCTCCCCAACTCCCTTTTGGTGCCATATTCCCTGTAATCTCTATTAGATAAGAAATACTTTATGGAATTTAGACTTAATCAAGGTCTTCCCAGAAAAATACAAAATATATTTAAAAATAGGCATTGCACGCGCGTTCATGTGCGTAACGACCATATTATCTTGTCTACACTATCTCAAATTTTAATATACTTAATATTAAAGCATTTAATCCAAAAGTATTAAAAAATTCACTCATTCGAGTGTATTTTTGATTTTACTCATTTAACTTGCACGCACGTGCAAGCACGTTCATAATTACTACACCTTCTTGTAGGAGTCCCTTATATTTATCTATGTTCTAAATTCCATCCTGGTTGGTTGAAAAACAAGGGAGTTATAGCCATTTGAACTTTCAGCCAATCAAATTACAGCACACATGCATGGGCGTGATTTCATAAATTTTTATCTTTATCGTATTGAAGGATATCTAAATGAATGACTATATTTTAAAATTCCAAACATTTCGTCAAAAAACAAAGGAGATATAGCCATATAAAGTTTCAGCCAATCAGATTGCAGCACACGTGCATGCGCGTGATTTCATGAATTTTTTCTATATCATATTTCAGGATATCTTAATGCATGACTATCTTTTAAATTTCAAAGCATTTCGTCAAAAAACAAAAGAGATATCGCCATTTAAACTTTCAGCCAATCAGATTGCAGCAAGCGCATGCGCAGGCTTTCATGAAAATTTTTATATATCATGCTGTAGATGTTCATAATGTAGGACTATGTCCAAAATTTCAAAAGATTATGACAAAAAACAAGAAAGATTTTGAGACTTTAGTTTCAGCCAATCAGAGCGAAGCGCACGTGCATGCGCGTGAGATCTTGCTATTTTGACCATGCCATCTTGTCTATACTACTAATGTATCCTTACATTATGAGTTTCAAAAAAATTCATCAAGAAAAAGAAAAGTTACAGCAATATCCATTATATTGGTCATTTCACTTGTTGCACGTGCGCGCTCTTGTAAGCACGTGCGCGCAAAATGACCTTCGTTCGGCAAATCTACATAACATGTCTACTGACCCTAAAAACATTTTACCTCAGTCGGATGTGTAGTTTACAAGATCACTCGTGGACAAAATTTTCCCAGGAAGAAGAAAAATAATAATAACTAGAGCAAAGCTCGTTGCAAAGCAACGAATAGGTCTTCCGTCATGTTTGACCGGAAGTGGCTTTCATTTTTAACAAAAATGAGGAATAACGTCCAAAAATGGTTTGATTCCTCTAAATCCATGTTAATTATTGCAAAAATAAGCCATTTTCTGTTACTTCCGGTTTGACCGGAAGTGACGACGACGGACGGAAAATTAATTTTAATGCTCCCAGAGACATGTGTTACCAAAAAACTTGTCAAGAACGGCAAAAATACGCGTTTTCCGACTACTTCCGGTTTGGCCGGAAGTGACGACGCCGGACGTATTTTGATGACTTCAATAGATTAAGCTTGACATTTTGAACAACTTTGCTTCTTTGACGTATCACAAATTCTCAATACTTTTTGAGATATAAAGGAAAAACTTTCGGCCCCTCCAGGCCCCTGATTTAAGGGGTCAGTCCTTTTTTCGAGATGTCATTTGAAAGATCTTTGAATTCTACACCATTTTTGTTCTACATGCTTTAACAAAATATTTCTAGGTAAAAAGTTATCGATGAAAAGGTGCTTAAAATTTTGAAATTCTTGATAGGACTATTTTCGGGCCATAGCGAGCGTCGGCGCTTCGTACTTCCGGTAGTTGTGATATACTTAGTGCACTTCTCCAAAAGTTGCTCTAGCATCACTGAAAATTTCAAGCTTCTGTGTTGAGTGCTTTTTGAGAAAACTGCCGGACAAAGTGACCCTCTAAAAATCACTAAATCGCAGAAAAGTCCGAACCGGAAGTGACGTCATCAAAATAAAAAATACATATCTAGATTTTTTGATGTTCTATCAGACCTGAAAGTTTCATGAAAATCGATCGAGCCGTTCTCGAGAAATCGCGCGTACAAAATCGGTAAGAAAAAAAAACAATAATAATAACTAGAGCAAAGCTCGTTGCAAAGCAACAAGTAGGTCTTCCGTCATGTTTGACCGGAAGTGGCTTTCATTTTTAGCAAAAATGAGAAATAACGTCCAAAAATGGTTTGATTCATCTAAATCCATGTTAATTATTGCAAAAATAAGCCATTTTCTGTTACTTCCGGTTTGACCGGAAGTGACGACGACGGACGGAAAATTAATTTTAATGCTCCCAGAGATATGTGTTACCAAAAAAACTTGTCAAGAACGGCAAAAATACGCGTTTTCCGACTACTTCCGGTTTGGCCGGAAGTGACGAGGCCGGACGTATTTTGACGACTACAATAGATTAAACTTGACATTTTGAACAACTTTGCTTCTTTGACGTATCACAAATTCTGAATACTTTTTGAGATATAAAGGAAAAACTTTCGGCCCCTCCAGGCCCCTTATTTAAGGGGCCAGCCCTTTTTTCGAGATGTCATTTGAAAGATCTTTAAATTCTACACCATTTTTGTTCTACATGTTTTAACAAAATATTTCTAGGTAAAAAGTTATCGATGAAAAGGTGCTTAAAATTTTGAAATTCTTGATAGGACTATTTTCGGGCCATAGCGAGGGTCGGCGCTTCGTACTTCCGGTAGTTGTGATATACTTAGTGCACTTCTCCAAAAGTTGCTCTAGCATCACTGAAAATTTCAAGCTTCTGTGTTGAGTGCTTTTTGAGAAAACTGCCGGACAAAGTGACCCTCTAAAAATCACTAAATCGCAGAAAAGTCCGAACCGGAAGTGACGTCATCAAAATAAAAAATATATATCTAGATTTTTTGATGTTCTATCAGACCTGAAAGTTTCATGAAAATCGATCGCGCCGTTCTCGAGAAATCGCGCGTACAAAATCGGTAAGAAAAAAAAACAATAATACTAAAAATAGTGGAAAAGAAACCTAAGAAAAACAATAAGGTCTTCCGCTGAAGACGGAAGAACTTAAAAATAGTGGAAAATAAACCTAAGAAAAACAATAAGGTCTTCCGCTGAAGACGGAAGACCTTAACTAGATACGACCTCGTTGCGACCAACGAGTGGGTCTTCCGTCCGATTCTTGATGAGATGAGATAAGATTTTGATTGAGATTTTCATTCTAAAATAATGATTTTCCATAATCTGTAAAAAGACATTGAACATTAAAGACTTACAAAATCGGCTTTTGGCCCCTCACGGCCCCTAATTTTAGGAATCAGCTCCTTTTTATTCATTTCATCTTAAAGCTCTAAGGATTTTGATCACTTTTTGTTCAACAACTATTCAGAGATTCTTTTTCATTTTCGAGTTATTTGCATAAGAAATATTTAGGGGCCAACCCTTCAATTCCTTAATGGGGAAGTTTATCGAAAAATGAAAGGTTGCATATTGTTCAGAACATGATTTTGAACATCTTTTGTTCAATATTACTTATCAAAATATTCCCAACTTTTGAGATATAAAGCGTCAAAGATTTAGCATTTTGACCCCTTATGGCCCCTAATTATGTAACATACGACACTAAAATCATAATATATAGCTGTAGATTGTTGAGATAAACATTTATGCTTCAGAAATGTATGACAAAATATTGCCTGCTAAAGAGTTATCGATTAAAGACTTTTGGCCCCTCTCGGCCCTTAATTTGAGTGTCCAGCCCCTTTTTCTGGATTTCATCTTAAACATCTCGTGATTTTGAACACTTTGTGTTCAATAACTATTAAGAGATTTTGTTTCGTTTTCGAGTTATATGCAAAAGAAAGATTTAGGGGCCAACCCTTCAATTCCTTAATGGGGACGTTAAGCGAAAAATGAAAGGTTGCATATTGTTCAGAACATTATTTTGAACATCTTTTGTTCAATATTACATTTACTTATCAAAATATTTCTCAGTTTCGAGATATAAAGCGTCAAAGATTAAGCATTCTGGCCCCTTGTGGCCCCTAAATGTACCATACGACATTAAAATAATAAAACGTAGTTGAAGATGGATGAGATAAACATTTTTGCTTCAGTAATGTATGACAAAATATTAACTGATAAAGAGTTGTCCATTGAAAACTTCTGGCCCCTCTTGGACCCTAATTTGAGTGCCCAGCCCCTTTTTCTTGATTTCATCTTAAAGCTCTTAAGTTTTTGAACACTTTTTGTTCAACAACTATTCAGAGATTCTTTTTCGTTTTCGAGTTATTTGCATAAGAAATATTTAGGGGCCAACCCATCAACTCCTTAATGGGGACGTTTAGCGAAAAATGAAAGGTTGCATATTGTTCAGAACATTATTTTGAACATTTTTTGTTCAATATTACTTATCAAAATATTTCTCACTTTCGAGATATAAAGCGTCAAAGATTTAGCATTCTGGCCCTTTATGGCCCCTAATTATGTATCATACGACATAAGAATTATAATATATCGCTATAGTTTGTTGAGATAAAACATTTTTGCTTCAGTAATGTATAACAAAATATTGACTGATAAAAAGTTATCGATTGAAGACTTTTGGCCCCTCTTGGCCCCTAATTTGAGTGCCCAGCCCCTTTTTCTTGATTTTATCTTAAAGCGCTCAAGATTTTGAACACTTTTTGTTCAACAACTTTTCAGAGATTCATTTTTGTTTTCGATTTATTAGCAAAAGAAATATTTAGGGGCTAACCCTTCAACTCCTTAACGGGGACGTTTAGCGAAAAATGAAAGGTTGCATATTGTTAAGAATATTATTTTAAACATCTTTTGTTCAATATTACTTATCAAAATATTTCTCACTTTCGAGATATAAAGCGTCAAAGATTAAGCATTCTGGCCCCTCGTGGCCCCTAATTATGTAATATATGACATCAAAATTATAATATATTGTTGTAGATTGTTGGGATAAATATCTTTCCTTCAGTAATGTATAACAAAATATTGATTGTTAAAGAGTTATCGATTGAAGATTTTTGGCCCCTTTTTGCCCCTTATGTGATGAGTCAGCGCTTTTTTCTTGGTATCATATGAAAGATCTCGTTGTTTTGCATAAATAATGTTCAGTATATCCTTACAAAATATTTATAGTTTAAAAGGTATGATGCGAAATGTCTCAAAAAACGCTGATGATTTGTGTCCTAAATTTTGACCCCTACCGAGCTTCCATACTAGGCACTTCCGGAAAATATCCTGACCCAGGTGCAACATGGCAACATGTCCTCTATCATCACTGAAAATTTCAGCTTTCTAGCTTGAACCGTTTTTGAGTTCCATCACAGACAAGGAGGGCATCTAAATTTCGATCAAAGGGCGATAACTTCCGACCGGAAGTGAATTTTTCAAAATCGAGTTGCCGGTACAAACTTCAGATAGAAACACATCAACTCTGAAAATTTGAACTAAATCGATCGAGCCATCTCCGAGAAATCCTCTGCACAAAATCGGTAAGGAAAAAATAGAAAAAAAATAATAAAAGTGAAAAAGAAACCGAAGAATAATAGAAGGGTCTTCCGCTGAAGACGGAAGACCCTAATAATAACTAGTGCTAATTGTAACGGGAACCGTTACAGATGTTCCCCAAACGCTCCCCAACTCCCCTTTTGGTGCCATATTCCCTGTAAGCCTTATTAAATAAGACAACATCTGTGCATTTTTTACTTTAACAACGTTTTCCCAAAAGGATACCAATTATATTCAAATTTTAACATTGCACGCGTGCCCATGTGAATGCACGTGAATAATGATCATATAATCTTGTCTACACTTTCTTTATATTAAAATATACTTTTTATGAAAGCATTTAGTCCAAAAGGATTAAAAATCACTCATTCAAGTGTATTTTCAATTTCACTTGTTCCAAATGCACGCACGTGCGTGCACGTGCATGATGACCATACCTTCTTGTAGGAGGCCCTTATATCTATCTATTTTCTAAATCCCATCCTGTTTGGTTGAAAACCTAGGGAATTATCGCCATTTCAAGTTTCAGCCAATCAGATTGCAGCACACGTGCATCCACGTGATTTCAAGAATTTTTTTCTAAATCATATTGTAGAATATCCTAATGCATAACTATGTTTTAAATTTCAAAGCATTTCGTCAAAAAGCAAAGGAGATATGGCTATTTAAAGTTTCAGCCAATCAGATTGCAGCACACGTGCATGCGCGTGATTTCTTGAATTTTTTTGTATATCATATTGCAGGATATCCTAGTGCATGACTATGTTTTAAATTTCAAAGCATTTCGTCAAAAAATAAAGGAGATATAGCCATTTAAAGTTTCAGCCAATCAGATTGCAGCGCACGTGCATGCGCGTGATTTCATGAATTTTTTTCCATATTATATTGTAGGATATCCTAATTCATGACAATGTTAAAAATTTCAAAGCATTTCGTCGGAAAACAAAAGAGATATTGAGATTTTTGTTTCAGCCAATCAGAGGAAGGCGCACGTGCATGCGCGTGAGTTCATGCTAATTTGACAGTGTCATATTATTAACACTTTCAATATATCCTTATGTAATGAGTTTCAAAGCATTTCATCAAAAAAATGTAAAAGTTATAGCTATATTAAGTATATCAGTCAATTCACTCATTTCACGCGCACGCACGTGCAGGCGTATGCGCGCAAAATGACCTTCCTTCCGCACACCTACACTACACACCTATTAACCCTAAAAAGGTTTTAGCTCAGTTGGGTGAACAGTTTCTGAGAACACTCGCGGACAAAAAAGTACCGGAGAACAAATAAGAAAAAAAAAAAATAATAATAACTAGTGCTAATTGTAACGGGAACCGTTACAGATGTTCCCCAAACGCTCCCCAAATCCCTTTTGATGCCATATTCCCTGTAAGCTACATTTAATAAGACAACATCTGTGCATTTTTTACATTAACAACGTTTTCCCAAAAGGATACCAATTATATTCAAATTTTAACATTGCACGCGTGCCCATGTGAATGCAAGTGCGTAATGATCATATAATCTTGTCTACATTTTATATATATTTAAATATACTTTATATTAAAGCATTTAGTCCAAAAGGATTTAAAAAATCACTCATTTAAGTGTATATTTAATTTCACTCGTTCCAAATGCACACACGTGCGTGCACGTGCATGATGACCATACCCTCTTGTAGGAGGCCCTTATATCTATCTATGTTCTAAATCCCATCGTGTTTGGTTGAAAACCAAGGGAATTATAGCCATTTAAAGTTTCGGCCAATCAGATTGCAGCACACGTGCATCCACGTGATTTCAAGAATCTTTTTCTAAATCATATTGTAGAATATCCTAATGCATGACTATGTTTTAAATTTCAAAGCATTTCGTCAAAAAACAAAGGAGATATAGCCATTTAAAGTTTCAGCCAATCAGATTGCAGCACACGTGCATGCGCGTGATTTCTTGAAATTTTTTGTATATCATATTGCAGGATATCCTAATGCGTGACTATGTTTTAAATTTCAAAGCATTTCGTCAAAAAACAAAGGAGATATAGCCATTTAAAATTTCAGCCAATCAGATTGCAGTGCACGTGCATGCGCGTGATTTCATGAAATTTTTTCCATATTATATTGTAGGATATCCTAATTCATGACAATGTTTAAAATTTCAAAGCATTTCGTCGAAAAACAAAAGAGATATTGAGATTTTTGTTTCAGCCAATCAGAGCAAAGCGCACGTGCATTCGCGTGAGTTCGTGCTAATTTGACAGTGTAATTTTATTAACACTATTAATATATCCTCATGTAATGAGTTTCAAAGCATTTCATCAAAAAATGTAAAAGTTATAGCTATATTAAGTATATCAGTCAATTCACTCATTTCACGCGCACGCACGTGCATGCGTATGCGCGCAAAATGACCTTCGTTCAGCACACCTACACAACACACCTATTAACCCTAAAAAGGTTTTAACTTAGTTGGGTGAACAGTTTCTGTGAACACTCCCGGACAAAAAAGTACCGGAGAAGAAATAAGAAGAAAAAAGAATAATAATAATAAGAAACAGAGTAAAAACAATATGTTCCCAAACTCCGTTTGGGGAACATAATAAGAAACAGAGTAAAAACAATATGTTCCAAAACTCCGTTTGGGGAACATAATAAGAAACAGAGTAAAAACAATATGTTCCCCAACTTCGTTTGGGGAACATAATTAAAGTAGTCTTAGGATATTTTTATAGTTGCAATGTAAACTATCCAGTTTGCAAAAGAAAGGATGCGGGTAATGAGCAAAAATCAATCTAAAAAAGAATATAAAACAGTAAAAATTGCAAAAGGGCCTCATACGGATTGTAGGGAATTTTAGAGGTACCTCGGTCTAGAAGGCATCCCTAGTTAATCGGTCACACACGCCGTAATCCAATATTTATCAGGTTAATAGAACATTCATTTGTCAAATTTGGTATAAAGAAAATGGCAAAACACATGACTGCCATTATACGATCCATTAAAAAGGAGATTAATTACAAATATTGACAAAACACACTCAATAATTAGGTGAATTTTATGGGGAAAAGCAAAATGGTAAAAATCAGCCGATGTGATTTTTCTGATATTTTGTCATTTTGATTTTTCCTCATAAAATTCACCTGGAATGGTATATCTTTTTTTTTTAAAGAAAATATCATACTGTTAGCCCAAAGCTTATATATTTTGAAATTTGTTTTCACATGTGAACCTTTACTGAATCTGATTTGTCCATATTTTTAATTTCAATGATATATAACTAATAATTCCCAAGTCTATTTCAATTTCCAGGTCTTAGAAGAAAAAATTCTAAGAATTATCCACTTTTCAAAACCTGTGGCATAATTTTAATTCTTCTCCAAAGAAAAATGTTGTTTGTATCATCTGTCCTTAATATCAATTTATGTGTTTGTAGCCTGCCTCGGTATAAAATTGACGAAAGTGTGGTGTAGATACAGTTAAACATATTTAGAAAAATGTATTCATGAAACATTTGTCTTAGTTTATTTGCTCAACTTGAACATACCGATAAGAGTTGTTTAAGTGGAGTAGACTTTATTAGTAAACATATTTTAAGCGTAGATAAAAGAATTTTATGAAAAAATATTTTGCCAGTGATGAAACTCTCTCACATACACTTACCAATTTCCATAATTTCTTCTCATGGTTTTTTTTTCAAAGTAAGCGTTAAACTGTCACAAATTACCGGTAAGACATAGGTTTCTGCATTGGTAAGACTTAAAATGCATAGTTTTCTGCGTCTCAGATGTTTGTGTCTACAAATTTTTTCTTAGTATTCACTTAAAAAATCATTAACTTGCATCATAATTTTTTTTAAGTTAAAAAGAAAACTGTAGAATTCTATACAATATATTTCTTGCTCACATTGTCTATTGATAACCAGAATATATTTATGATGAATATCTTGACAACGATAAACAAAACTTTTTTAGAAGGCTGAAACACGTAAGAAAAGGTTAACATCAACAAAATACAAAATATGCAAAGTTTGGATATATTTAAAGTATGATTTTTTAGGAAATGAAGTACTTGTATCTTGATTTGAATTAACCTTAACTTTTATTTAAGATGGGCCAACCATTCCTATTCCAACCTCCTTCCCTACTCCGACTGCACCCTCGCAAATAGGATGTCAAAGTGTAAGCGAGTTTATGTTGATTGATTATATCTGCTTAAGTTTTATTTAACTTATGATATGTTGTGTTTTTTTTCACTTTTCATTTTTTTTTAGAATGCTGAATGCCCATCTGGACAAGAGTGTGTGAGAATCGGATCGCAAAGGCAATGCGTGTTCGGTTAGTTAATCTAGAAAAGAGTCAAGAGTAATTTATTCAACAGTAATTTCATTGGAAAATGGTCCGTAGAATTTTGAAGCGTAAATTTGTAATTATTTATATTAAAGGTGAAAGTTTGCGGGTTGAGGAAAACATATTAGTTATGTATTAAAGTGGAGTTTTCGTTGTCCAATTCGTATATCATGAAAAGTCATAACATTTTAGTCATATTCTTTTTTTACGTTTCTTTTAATGTAGTGATTTCGTAAGGAGAACTTCAGCGTACACTGAGACATTTAATGGATTCGAACGAGATTTGGTAAACGACAATGCATAGTTTCCCGTTGAAAGAAGAAAGAAGCTTTATATTTGCTACGAAGTATGGATTTGCAAAATATTGTCACTATGATTAAAAATAAATATATCATCAGACAAGAGTTTTCTTTTTTATCTACAAAACACTATTGTTGATGATTGTTTATTATATTCCAAAGAAGCTATACTCCCAGATATGATAAATTTATAACACTATTGTGACCTTTTCGATTATAGAATACCTCAACTAAATAAACCCCAATCGCATTACCGGGGTATGTACTACACGAAGACTGGAGACTGGTATATTCATAGATTGTTAACAGAAACAAAAGGCCCAGTAGCCACTTCGCTCATTTGAGCATTGTACTAAAAAAGCTAAAATCAGTTTAGTATAATGGAAAAGCTTAATCATATTAGTGGTCCTAGCCTACCCCATAAGGCGCCACCCCATAAAGGGAAGGGTATGATTTGAACAAAATTGAATCTACACCTACATATTTTTTTACTAACTGTGACTTTTTCCCTACAAGTTTGAACTTTCATTGTGACCCTACCCTACATGGGGCCATAATTTGAACAATCTTGAGTCTACACTATCTGAGGATGCTTCAGTGTAAATATAACAAACCATGGCTCAGCTGTTCTTGAAAAAAAATTTTCCAATATATTTCTATGTAAAACTTTTATCAACCATTGAGGCCCTTCCCTACACCCGGGGGTCATGATTTGAACAAACTTGAATCTACACCAGATGAAAATGCTTCCATATAAATATGACCAATCATGGCTTTGCTGTTCTTGAAAAGATTATATTTGAAGATTTTCCCTATATATTGCAATGTAAAACTTTGATCGCCCATTGAGGCCCCACCCTTCTCCGTCGTGATTTGAATAAACATGAATCCATACTACCTAAGTTTGCTTCCATATAAATATGACAAATCATGGCTTTGCTGCTCTTCAGAAGAATATTTTTGAAGATTTTTCCTTTATATTCCCATTTAAAACTTTGATCGTCCATAGTGGCCTCACCCTACCGATGGGGGTCATGATTTGAACAAATTTGAATATACTATTACCTGAGGATATTTCTACAAAAGTTTCGTCTTTCCTGGCCAAATAGTTCTTGAGAGAATTTTTTTAAAAAATGCTATTATATGATCACTAAATCCTGATTATCTCCCCTTGAAAAGGTGCGTCGCCATTAAATGTATGTATGTAAAATGTTGGGTAGACTGGGATAGAATATATTTTACTAATATGTGGGAAGCATTTTATTCGAAAGACAATCCAATGTGCAGATTTTGCACGTAAAACATGTTCTCTTTTCTATAAAATTTCTTTGTGTTTTTTTTTCTATGAAGACGGTAATCAAATATTGTACATTTTGTGTCGATGACTTTAAAAGCTGCTTTGAATAGGCCCCTGACTTACACGTTTTTCTTAGTCTCTAAAATATTTTTTTTTGCTTTTGGCTAACTGGTACATTTTCAGAGGACCTTCATGATGTATTATAAGTGTTGACCTGTGAAACTTGCCTCATAACAACCTGTTGTTTAAAAAAAAAAGACAAAAAGATAAAACTGTGACATGTATGATTTTCTAAACTTCATACGGATCGTATAACTGATTTAAATACTGAGAAAGTATGTCTAACTTTCACTTTGATAGATCTATGCGTAAAGCACAAGAGGATCGACTCTCATAATTTTGTTGTTAGATATAGATGGGGCTGTATGTTTGGCAATCTTCTATATATTAATTACATGTACATAATTGTACTGTAGAAAATATACAATTTTTTTTTTTAAAAAAGCTGAATCAAATGCCTTGCTCATTTTCTCAGTTTTTCAGGTCATGATTTTATTAGTTAATTCATAATTTGAAATCTGAAAAGTACACTTTAACTATTCATAAATTACAGATTTAACATGTATATATATCTAGTCTAAATTGCCTTTATACTAGTACTTATATATTTATTCTTTCATTGCAGCCCCCCCCTTCCAGTTCCTTCTAATATTTTTCAACAAATGAGGACATAATTAAGCAAAGAAAATGCAGTTGAGCATTTAGAAAAAAAGGATAAATGGTACTTATTATTTGCATTGATATACCATACTTTACAAAATCCTTATGTCGTGTTCATTAATAAAAGCGCAAGCCCCTGCCCCTTAATGCTGTCTCTTGGTCAGTGTTTTGAAGGCAAAGGTTGGACAAGTAAAATCAATTATCAAAAATAAATCGATGGGAACTAAAATATTTTTTCTTGTTGCTGGTTTTGAAAGATTTGGGCTGAACTTAAGCGGTAAAATTGAAAGTGAATTTTACTTACTAAAAGACCTATCAATTGTTTGTGATGTTTTCTCTAAGTCAGCGAATCATAGGACTATTTGAACTCCATTCACATATTTTTAATTAATATCAGAAAAGAATGAACTGAACTTTTTCATAAAAAAGAAGAAAAAATGTTTACAACAAATTAAGCATATATAAATTAGTCAGAACGCCAATACAATACCTAGTTATTGCGTATGAGTAATTCATGTTTTTATTACGTCGCTATAACGTCGACGTCGCTTCAATAGAAAATTTATAAAATATGACGTCGGCCATATAAATGATGCATACTTTGAATACCTGTATATCCGTAACGGAGCAAGATATACCCGTAATATTTACAGGTTATATTTACCTAAGGTTCTATATCATTTTTAAACAAAAAATCATTTTCGAAAATTTTTGGCATAAGGGGGGTTTTTGCTTGGAACGGCTCATTTATTTGAATGAATTTTAAGCTCCTTCATCCAAGGATATTCTGTGTCACGTTTGGTTGAAATTGGCTCAGGTGAGTTTAAAACAGTTGAATCACTATTGAGTCTTCAACAAAATTACGTTATAACAATAATAAAAAAAAATAATTATCTCCGGAGGAAGTCAGAGGACATTAATTGTAATAACTAACTGAGGTATTGTGAGCAATGAGCTCACTTAATGCGCAGTACAGTTAAGGTGCGCAATGGAAATATCGACAAAATTTTGTATTTAAAAATGTATTCGTTATCGGGATGGCGATTATTTTTAGTACATTATTTATATCGGATAATTGTAGTTATGATTAATAACTACATATCGAGGACGATTATATTTTATATTTAGATTAGTCACGTGATGCGGCAGTCACGCGATTTTAGCACATTGACTTGAAGTCTTGATGTTACATATAAATATCACTAGTGCAAGGGCATAACCAAGTTAAATTTCAAAGTTTAGTATATAAATATTTTCAACACGCCTTGTAGTTTCTAAAAAGTGCTGCGATCCTGTCTAAATTCTGCAATTTCACTGTTAAAATTATAATTGTATGACAGAATGCTATATTTTTTGCTGGTCAACGGCATAAAATATTGATATAATTAAATCGTTTTTACGATTTCATCAGGATCGCAGCACTTTTCAGATACCTTAATAGTTCTATAGTTAAAATCTGAAAGCTTACTTTGATCCATAGAGTGTATGCCCTTGCACTAGATCGATTTATTAAGACCCCCCACATTTCCCTACCATGTACTTGCATACAAATATACGGCAATGTCAATTAAATACGTAATGTACAGAAAATATATTAATAAAATAGTGAAGAAGACATTAAATTCAAGTTATTGGCTCATAGAATATCTGTAAATAATATTTTATTTAATTATAGAATACATATTTTGTTGAAAAAATATTACTTGATCCTGTCTCTCACTGCATACAAACTACGTCACGTTGTAAGAAATGACGTCATATTGACAAGTGTATTGCGATCAGTGACTTGTTTATAACTTGTTATGTGGGATTTAACTAACGACAACACAACACGCTGTAGTAAGTTTTTATGTAGTTTGATGATTTCTTACTGGTTAAATTAGCACATAAACTCATTTTGTGGTATTCTAAAGAATTGTTGTATGACGTATATTGTGTATGATGTCATAGTCAAGTTTTCCCGTACAAATTAGGCTCCGCCTCCTTTTTGTAACCTTAACTGTGCTGCGTGATGCCCCCGCCACCCATATGGTTATAATGGCAAAGTCAATGTTTTGCTGTGGTCGGGAAACCCAAAATATTTGTCGGATCAAAAAGTAAAATAGGAGGTCACAATGGCAATATGTAATAAAGATTCTGTGAAAGTTTCATTAAATTTCACTCAGTGGTATAAGAGGAGTTGCGGATAAGAGATGGGTACCACAAAGCGTAACAGACGGACGGACGGACGGACATACCGATTACTGTTTACCCTCCCGCTTTTCAAGCGGGGGTATGACAATAGAATCCATGTAGTCGAAAGACCATAAAATGGATGCATAACATTCGTTGTGGTCTGTATGATCCTTCTTTCAATCTTTAAAATTCATTTATCAAAGCGAGATCTCTAAATTTGACGAATGTCATAAACATATTATAACAAGAAAAAGTCTACATATTTTAAAGTAGCCGATTTATGTAACTACGTGTAATTAGAATATTTTTAAGGTTAAAGATTTCACTTTCTAACGTGGAAAATGTATGTCTCAGATAAATCAAGCAAGATTAACTGTTGTGATGGAGTGTTTCTGTATTGAAAGGCAAATCGACTTACTCCAAATTAAATTTTTTATGCAAGGAAATCAATCTTAGTTAGTTTGTTTTTTACAAAACTGAATGATATTGAATAGAGAGAAAGTTCTATTATCAAAATAAACAAAAGTTCTGAAATGAATGTGGATAAAATGATCCAATAAAATGTACAAACGACGACGCAGGGAATATATTTTAGCAGCTTATTCCATGAAACTGATTTTATTAAGGATAGGAGGTACTATCCGGGAGATTGATATGTCATACGTATGTTGTTTACAATCTTTACATCATTTAAAGCATGTTTCATGGAAGGAAACTGTTTTCTAGGGCACATATTTATCATTATTTTAAGAAGACTTCAGTAGACTCCACGTAAACAGGTAATGTATTAGAAAATTCAGTTTCATCAGAGAGTGAGACAAGTACCTTAGCACAAAATGCTTTAACAGCCATGCTATTTCATTCGTAAATAACCAATTAGGATAAGACCAGCTTTATCCAAAAGCAGTATAAACATAAGAGCTTATGTCTCTTCAGCTGACATGCAGAATGGCCAAACAGAAAAATAGGAATAAATTTAATTTACCAAAGTAAGATATTAAATAATTAATCCTTCAAAAATACATGTAGCAGCATTCAAGCTCCAAAGTCCATTAAATAATACAAAGAATCGTATTTATCTAACGTTGACAGAGGTGTTAGTGGCGTAGCAGCAGGCTAATCTGGATAGAGAATGAGGTTTTCTTAACAATAAAAACGAACTTTTCAATCTAATCAAATGATATATTACAATTAAATTATACGATTTAACAACCAGCAAAATATACAATGTGTTATTACTAGGTAAAATACCCAAATATTGCATAATAAGGTACATAAATTAATGTCTGTCTTATTTTTACAAAATCTGTCGTAGCGGTGCAAGCTGTGTACCCACAGACCTGAATTGCCATTTCTTATTTCATAATTTTTATTCTGAAATATTTGCTTATATTAATCAAAGTAAAAAAGTAACTACTCTGAAAGTATATAGGCGTTACATGTACATGAACGTCTGACTATTTATTCGAACTTCATTTCAAAGAAAATTTAAATGAAAAGAAAAAAATATACATGGGGCTCTTTATGAATAAAATCAAAACTTTTTGTCGTCAATTAAGGTTAAATGTAAAGAGGCATAACTGATGAGACTACGGGGATATGGTGTGGCCTAATTATCAATGCACCACAATTACTCGGCTAGAAAGGTTAATGCCTCAACAATGGAGACATCAGTCACTATTTACGATTTACAGTGTCAGATTAAAAGGTTATAAAATGAACTGTTTAAGGATTATTCAAGCGAGTATAACTTAAATTTTAATTCATTTCCTTGCTTGTTGTTTCCGATATGTTTAACGGTAATGCAGGAAAACTCAGAAAGAAACAGCAAGAACAATTAAGAGGATGAAACACCATTAAAAATTTCTTGAAAGATTTTATTTTTAAAAAATTACAATAACAACAACAACAACAACAACAACAACAACAACAACAACATAATAATAATAATAATAATTATAATAATAATAATAATAATAATAATAATAATAATAAATATAATAATAATAATAATGATTGATCGTTGTTTTACGTCCCATTCGAGAATTTTTCACTCATGTAGAGACGTCACACCATATACCGGTGAAGGGTTTCAAAATGTTAATCGGCACTCGGGGCCATTGAGCAGTGGGGGATCTTTATCTTGCCAACGCCTGCTGTGACATGGGACCTCTGTTTTTAAGGTCTCATTCGAAAAACTTGCAACTTTCACTTTAAGTGCCGAGCGCATGGCAAAAGAACAGTTGCTACTCATTTCTTATCGACAGGTCAGTCGCGACCGAGATTCGAACTCCCGATCACGAAGCGAGAGCTCTACCGACCTAGCCACCGTGAACGGTTCATCATCATCATCATCACCACCATAATAATAATAATAATAATAATAATAATAATGATAACAACTTGTTGACATTTTTGATATGCTCTTTATATCAGACACCTAAAATTTGTTTATTTTCATAAAAAAAAATTCGTTTGTAAACATGAAATCAGTAAGGAGAAACTTCAAGAGTATTGTGCAACAATATATTTGAGAAGTGATGCAAATCAGTAGTGGATACTAAAAAATTCCAACTTTTGGGAAATTTGAAAGCACAATATTTTACCAAAATCAACAGCTTAAAAACTTATGACTTTACTATTTTACACACAACCATTCCTCACGATACATTTAAGTCCAGGCTTTTTGATATCATTGACAGCTGCTTTTTCAATAAAATTGGAACTCGAACATTTACTTATCTTGTCATTGGTCATTTTCAAAATTATATTTAATTGTTAAAAACATTTTGATTGTACACACAAGTACTCTGAAGTTGACATAAACGATTCTTCAGTGTTTGATTGAAAATATCTATTTGGATTTTTGAAGACCAGTTCACCAACAATCTATTGAAATTTCCCATGGGAACCTACTGCTCCCTTCATTAGCAGACCTTTTTTTTATATTCACATGAAGCAGAATTTGTCCAAAATTTTGTGTGAAGAGAAAACACTTGCTGTGTCCTTCAACTGGACATTTAGATATATCGACGACGTTTTGTCAATTAAAAATGGATATTTCCATTCTTATGTCGATACGATATGTATATCCTTGTGAGCTTGAGACAAAAGATACCACAGAGTCTGACAGATCTTTTTCATATTTGGATATATTATTTTACAAAGACTTTAATGGTAATCTAACAACCAAACCTTATAATAAAAGTATGACTTTAACTTTGCAATCGTTTAACTTCCCTTACTTAAGCAGAAATGTAACTTCATCATCTGCATTTCGGGTTTACATCTCTCAGTTGATTCGATACGCAATAGCATGCTCTACGTATGAACAATTTCTAAATCGAGGTAAATTATTGACAAACAAGTTGGTGATACAAGAATATCAGCAGTCTCTTTAAAGTCATCATTTGTTAAGGTCTATGATCGGTGCAATGACCTTTTTAGCAAATACAATTTATCCTTGAGTCAAAAGCTGACTAATGTTTTCCATACTAATTGTTAGGCCATTATTTACACACTGAATTGACGCCGGATTTTTCCGTTATTTCCCGATCATGACAAGGACCAAACAGCTTGTGACCGGTTGGCAGGAGACGCTCACTCCTCCATAGCACTCCATAGATCCCACCTCTCATGTTTTGGAAGTCCGCTCTGCTTCTATATTGTATTGTTTTATGGACTTTTGTGCCTGAATACTGTTCATTATCTTCATATATTTCATTTCAACAACACAAATATAACAGATATTAGAAAAAATACTAAATAATCGAAAAACACGGGGTTCTAGAATTCACAACAAAAGATTAGTATTGGTATTAAAGATGTTGAATATATTGATTGTCTTTCAATTCATCAAGGGCAAGAATAACATCGTCATTGTATTTTCTTGAAAATTTGTCTATAAAAAAAGCATCAAGAGTGTGTCGGTGTTTCATCGTAATTTTGTTTCATTTTGCACTCATTCCTGGACATCAATTGAAACAAGTTTGTTTTTCACAATTATTTGAATGCAAAAGATTTAAAAGTACAACTTTTAACTTAAGAGCATTAAGGGTAATATAAAACATGCGGTGGTACCTGTATTGAAAACAAACGTCGATAAGACAATTCATTAAACGTGTCGATGATCAAATGATATATTACACAAGTTTTCCGAGCACATTTTTTGCGCAGGTAAAAAAATATAAAGTAGCAAAGCAGTTTACATTTTTGTTCAGTCTAGTTTGATCAGCTCAAAGGTAAAGTTATTTTTCAGTTTTTTTTTATCACAAATATCTTTTTTCACCAAATTTATTTGCTCCTCTTATAAATCTTCTTAAAACTTGAACGCTAGCCCATGCAAGAAAACTTTAAGGTGTATTTGGATAGGTGATCAGTATTTTAAAACAAACAATCTTAAAAAAATATTTATTTAATGTGTTTATAAGAATTAAAAAGAAATTGCGTGGGAATATAAAAAAAAAATTATTCGATGGTTTACTAATTGTTATGGTAGCTGTTATATTCTTTCTATTTGAAATTAACAACATAAATGCCTCATCATTAGTGTTATTTGTTCATACCTTGTAGTTCATTTCGAATTTCGAAGCAATTACAAAGCGCTCAATACAACTGCAGTGAAACATAAATTGGTCAAAAGTACAAACTTATTTTTATTGACTACAAATATGTTACCAATTCAGTTAAGTATTCTTTGAAAGAAACAAGGTGACTTTTGTTGCATTAATATACTTTTATCACTTGCATGTTGGGATTATGCCTCCGAGTTGAGCATGCTCTACGAAAAAATTCTACAACAACAAAACAAAAACCCACGCTTTAAAAAAAAAAAAAAAATTATGAAAAGAAATATATAGACAGATTTTTTCGAGCACTTTTATTACTGACATCCCCAGCAAATACAATTTATTATGAAGTCGAATGCTGACTGACTTTCTCATACTTATTGTGTGGTCATTATGTACACAATGAATTGTATAGTACGGATTTTCCCGTTTGCCCGCTGCATTTCATTTCCGGAAATATGCATAGCATTTCCGACAATTTTTTATTTCATTTCCGACATTTTTTGTTTTCATTTCCGACATAATATTTCTTTCATTTCCGGAATTTACCTGTGCGGCAATTCAATGTTTTCTTAAAGTATTTATACCAAAATATTGATACAAAATAATAATAATAATAATAATAATAATAATAATAATAAACAGCTTTACATTTATGCATATCTGTAGAACTAAGTTTCCGGAAATGAAATGCAGCCCGTTTGCCGACCATGATAATTAGCAAACGGCGGTGTGACCATTCGGCAGGGGATGCTTACGAGATCTATCCCTGTTATTTTTAGCCCCTAATATTATATTGTTTCAACAGACGTTTGATTATTGTTCATATCTAGGGATTTTAAATCATTTTTGAAATATGTATCAAATCGAAAGGGTTAGAAAAGAGAAAATAAAAGTGTTTTAAAATAATCACGTTTCATGTTTTATTTTAAAACATTAACTAAAATGTACGATTCGTAATTAGAAACCCCTTGAATTTGATTTCAAATTAATGTAAGCACATGAACCTTTCTTTTATCCTTTATTTGAATTCTTCTCTAGATTAAAGATGTCTCCATTGTTCCTAAGTGTGTTGGTAGTACTGGGGGTCAGTGTTAGCGCACAATTCGATACCGGATTTAACAGATTTGACAGATTTGGCCGCAGATGCCAAACAGTAAGTATATTGCATTAGTTCCGAGTTGTTTGAAAGTTTGGAATCACGGAAACATTAAGTTTAAAAGAACGTTTTAAAATAATCACTGCATAGTTTCTGTCATATGAATTTGATGCCTTTACCTCTACTTGACCTGTACCTGTATTCTGTTTTTGTTCAGACATCTATTGGAGACACGTGTCCGGGGTATCAGGTCTGTCTGGCAGGCACGTGCCGGGATGCTCGAGGTATGCATACCTTAACATTTGTGTAATGTGCGATTACCAATACTTCTCTCTATGGATTATCTGAAGTGGTTCTATCTAGTTATTATAGCTCTACTGATTTTTCACTATATAAGAGTAAATCAATATATTTTGCTGATTTCCTGAAAATCACCACAAAAAGACTGATTCCCTGCAGAAAGGTGTGTCAGTTTGATGAATTGATACACACCTATTCGGAACACCTAGCAATTTCTTTTAATCATATGAAAAGTACCGATGTGTTCCAAAAAATCATGAATATTCACAATGCAGCTGTATAAGGAGGCGGGGCCTAATTTATACGGGAAATGTAACTTGTTATTATGACCAGACGTCATCCTTGTAAACTAATGTGCATTGAGAGCTATCCACAGATCACATAACCTTGGTAACTTTGTAACAGTGGAAATTGTTTATAAAACAAAAACATTTTTCTTGTAGATACAAGTATTTTGTATCTAATTGATTCTTGAAAATGCAAAGACATTATATTGAATTTATTTATTTTATTTACATTTTAAGTAATTAACATTTCCTTTATTTCCATTTCCTTTATAACTGCACTAGCTGTTTGAATAAGAATTGTAGTAACTGGCTTTGAAACTGTCTAATTTTTGTATCGGTATAATAAAACAGTTAAAGTATATCATTGAGAGAGTCAGCAAGCGCCTCGGGAAATAGACTTGCTCTTGGGGAACTGGAATCTTGCTGACTCCCTCAATGATATACTTTAATTGTATATTATAACAATAATCCGATTCCCTGTGTTCAGTTGTCCTTATCTTCTGCAGTGTGTTAGTTATTGCAGTTTTCTTTTTGTTTCAGGAAACTTTGAGAGATGCTCAATGGTAAAAAAAACTTTTGGAAAGCAATTGCTAGATTATTCTAAATATTTATCAAGAGTTATGTTTTAACAAATTGTGGTAATTTGAAATTACATGTACCTTAAAAAGTATTTAATCACAATACGTAGATTATGTTATCCATCAAAGAAAATAAAGACTTGCATTATAAATAATTTTCTATTGACTAAAATGAAATAGACTCTGAAAAAACAGAAGGTAATAAAGAAAAATATAAGAATAATTTTCTCTTTCAGGGTGGGACATGCGAAAATTCCTTTACACACACGTGCAGAAAAGGATATTGTGTACCAAGTAGGACTTTTTTTTTTATCACATGTACATTTTCTTACATATTTTCAGAGATTATGTCATACATGTATTCCATAAGTAGCAAAATAAATGAAATTTTATCTTTATGACCTAAAATGTATATTATACGAGAAAGAGTTTAAATACATTGGGTAAATATGTATTATTTAGTTATTGATATAATTAGATGAATGAAATCATACATTGTTAAATCTTTATTTCTTTCTATCCCTACATTGCTTCGACGTACGATTAGTTTATTACAGTTAAAATGATGATATAAAATAAAAAAAATGTTTTCTTACTTACAGCTTTAGGAACATGTAGATTGGTGAGTATACACATAAAAATATCAGTTCACTTAAGCACAATATTGTCTCAGCTACGTTATTTTCATTTTAAGAAACTCAACTAAACGAAAAAATATTTAATAGGCAGTAAGCGCATAAAAACAATAAAATCTAATATTTAACCCCTATTTCTTTTTCGCTTACATTATGAACTAGGTGGTCTTTTTTGACGAATGGACAAAATTCAGAAATATGTTTTGCTTTTTTTTTTTTTTACATTTAATCCACCTAAATCTCTATAATATGCTATATTTTTGGCATCAGTTTGATTGATTGATTCCTTGTTTAACGTACTGGTAGAGATTTTTTCACTCATGTAGAAACGTTTCATTATTTTGCAGGATCGCGACTGCGGGATTCGGCAAAGATGTAATTTGGGGACATGTGTAGCTGGTATGATCATTAGTTGAATAATTAAGTCTTAATACATAATGCGAACTAACCTTCATTATGTTTTGGAACGAATGTAAATCAACAAATTTATTTGAAATCTAATCTCAATTATACTTCGGCAGTAAGAATGGAAAGTTGTCATTTTCTTTTTCAGATACCACCAGGGAATGCCGATCGGTAAGTTAAAAAATTAAAGTTGTCATCATAAGTGAAATTTATTCTGTATTATTCAGATTAGATTAGATTATCGCTAATTCTGGGTCTTGCTAAAATTCCACTTATAAATTAAAAATGTTTAAGCGATCTCAGTCAGAGGTCTAACTTTGATTTGTTCTACTGCTTGGTAAACTTAAGCAATTTCAAATATTTAATACACATTTATGAAGAAAAAAAATGATACATATCTTTCATTCTTTGTAATAACAGGAACGAGACTGCGGATTTGGTTCCCAGTGTGTAGGAGGCAGATGTTATTCAGGTAAAGAATATCATGCTCACAATTATATACTTGTATGTACTTGTTAATGTTTTGATCTTTGTAAAGTATTTTATTTTGAACTTCTAATCAATACAACTTTCAATTAACTATGTCATAATAATTTTGTTCAAGTTTAAAGTTTAGAGTATGGATGATGTTTAAAATATCTTTTTTATTTCAGATTCAACACAGTGCAGGAGAGTAAGTGGAAAATTTGTTACACATCTATAGATCCTTGTTTAAAGATTTATTTTTTGTATTCAAATGTAAACCAATATCAAATAATATAAACACAACATTGTAATCTATATCATTTTAATCATTATTGAAGGCGTGGCGCTCAGAATATTCAAACGTTATTGCACTGAAATATTTATCATAAAATTCTTCCAATAAACATGTAGTTAAATATCAAATTGATGCAATTTCAGGACGTGGACTGTGGACCAAATCAAAGATGCCGAGGAGGAACTTGTCTCGCAGGTGAGATATGAGAGCTGTGTAATATTTTACTTTTTACATAAACTGGGTATTAGAGACACCCTAAATTAGATTTTTTAAGAAAACAACATGCAATAAGAGATTTGCTTTTCTTTTCCAGACACACATTGCAATCAGGTAAGAAGATAAGAGATTCAAAAGAACTTTATCCCTCTTAAGATTTATATTTTTGGCAATTATTGCAAACTTATACTTATCTGAAAATTATTTGCATCATTGCATTTTCAATGATTTTAGAAGCTCTTCAAAAATTGATTTTTAATTAATTTTAATGATTGGAAATTATGGATATTTATTATTGATACAAAATGTATATTTTGGATTATGAAGCCATCCAAAGAATAATGTGAACTGATACGTGTAAACATTCGATTGCTTTCTCTTTGTAAATCCTATCTTTAAGATTAGCTTGAGCAAGTTATCAAAAATAACAGTAAAAACGATATATTTTTATTTTTCATTTAAATGCAGGATAATGATTGTGGATTCGGTCAGTACTGTCGATTCGGCACCTGTATGGAATCAAACATAGGTAATCATAAAAACGAAAGAAAAAGAGTTTTTAAAGTCGAACTTTAAACACGAATGTCAGTTAAATGTTACATTTACTTTTAACAAAAACAGAAATGAGCTTTTGTACAATTATGTGTTTTTTAGGAGGTCCAATGATTCCTGGAGGTATGGGAGGACGATGTAGGAGGGTGAGACATTATATTCAATATCAAACTGTACATCTATTGTCATCTTCACCTTTATTTATAATCTGAACAGCCTTATATAATACATTTTAGAAAAGCGCTATTCAATGTACTTATCACCTATCAATATGTTAAAGCCGTATGTGTTCTTCACTGTTGGATATAGTTGTATTGCTGTGTCCATTATTTCCTTTAACTAAAACATAAATGTTTTGTAACTGTAGACCAGAGACTGTGAGTTGTACGAGCGATGCTTTAACGGTTACTGTATGCCAGGTATGGTGTATTATATTAACTTGATATATTTTTGTCCGACAAAATAAATGAATATAAAGCCTTAAGCGTCAATCTAAAAATAGCTAAGCAAATGTCGGAGTAAAATTTACTAAAAAAAACCCTCAAAATTAAGATTCAATTTTGAGTAAGCTTTGAAATATAATACACTCATTTCCTTAAACTCTACTTTGTTTCAAATACGATTTAGAGTTTTTGTGTTTTTAAAGTTCATAAACCCTCTGCTTACTTATATAAAATGTTGCTTGAACCTAAATGATTTTTGATTTTTCAATAGAAATTTATTTTATAAGTAAATTACAAAAAATTATAGCATAGCTTGCGGGGCAAAAATTGGACGAAAAAGACACTTCAACTAGGCATATATAAAGGATGTTAGACATTTATGTCATTAAGAGTTACCTCTCTTATCAGAGTATCAATGAACCTTAATCTTTCCCTTAGGTCAGAACCAGGGATCCTCTTACTGTGATCTTTACCGTGGGGTGAGTCTTGATTACTTCATCGTTTTAGATTCCAACCTCTTTTGCTGATATTTCTAATTTTTTAAAGGAATTTTAATTCGCTTAAATGGACAACTAAAATCAAAATAAAAGAAAGATGAAATACCTTTTTATCAATATGATTTTTGTTAAAATAGAAAAGTAGTCGTAACATATATCCATATATAATAATACATTTTTAATGCTTTAGAGAAACTGTCAGCTAGGATACCAGTGTTTAAACAATCGATGTGTACCTATGGGTAAGTTATTCTAGATGGAATATTGGGAATTGAAAAAAATAAATGAGAGTTCTGTTTGATCATAATTCCGTTTAAATCTTTGAATGTGGGCAACAAAAACTATAATATTTATCATCTGCATATTTTTTTTTCAGGTACAGAAACTCACCAGGAATATTGTAGAAGCGTAAGAAAAAATATATATTAATCTTTTAATTTCTTTTATCATGACAAAGTAAGGCTTATTTTCTTAAAGTAGCTGATGATTTCTATTTTTAGAGTCGACAATGTGAATCTGGCTACCGCTGTGTGAGAGGGCGCTGCACACCACGACGCCGTAAGTTATTTTGCATGAAACCAAACACAAAAAAGAAAAGAAGGTTACATTTTCCCCCTGAGGAACGCCTAATACAAAATAGTTTCTCAAAGATTAGAGTAAAAAAAATTTCAGTGCTCCTTTTAACGTAACATTAAATAATTATATTATGTTATATTAGTTATATTATTTTATATAATATTATTTCATTATGCGTATTTTAATATAACATATGTCATTGCAGTTTAATACCGGATAAAGGTGCTTACAAAAATGATGCAGGAGAAGACCCAGGTTGAGAATAAATCGAGAGGCATGTACGGACAATTCTTTTGTGGAGAAAGAAAGACAATAGTTGTGACGACATAGTTCTTAATAAATTGAATAAAATTTAAAAAAGTGCTTTTTTATTTACTCAGGCGGTTAAAGGGCTTAAAATGTTATGTCATCGTTATCTGTATATATTTCCGTTTCTATTTTTCTTTCTCTGTGATATCTATTTTAAAATTAATTGAGTTGATACCTTGATCATTCTACCGGAATGTAAATTTCGCCAAGCGATAGTACAGGAGCTAAGGAAGCCTAATATGCATATAATTATCGTGCTTTTACGTATCTCTGTCTGATGCTCAGGAGACCTAATATGCATGTAAATCTCTTGCAGCTGTCTTTGTGTTTGACGTCAGTGGGCGGGGACTATTGAAATTGACATATAAAATCTTTGTTTTTGGCAAATTAAAATGCCCAAAATTTCAGCACACAATAGAAATAGATAGGGGATATAGGATCTAATGACTAACTTACCTTGTCGTTGGTCATTTGCAAATTTAATTTGTTTAAAAACACTATGATTGTACATGAAAGTACTCTGAGGTTAACATCGAAAATATACCTCAGTTTCTGATTAACAATATCTATGTGGTTGTTAGAGACCAGGTCCTCCAACAATCTATTGGAATTCCAATGGGTACCAATTACGCCCCCTTATTATTGTATTCATATGTAGCAGAATTTGTCCAAAATATTATACGTGAAAAGAAGAAAACAGCTGCTATGACCGTCAGCTTGACATTTAGATATATCGACAACGTACTGTCAATTAACAATGGTTATTTCCATTCTTATTTTGATACAATATATCCCTGTAAGCTTGACACATCTGTTTTATATTTGGATATTTTACTTAAAAAAGAAGTTAATGGTAATCTAACAACCAAGCTCTATGATAAACGTGATGATAAACTTTTCAATAGTCAACTTCCCTTACTTATTTGCGGCAATATTCCTTCTTCACCTGCATACGGAGTTTAAATCTCTCAGTTTATTCGATACGCAAGAGCATTCCTTACGAATGTATAATATCTAAAACGATGTAAATTATTGACAAACAAGTTGATGACACAAGAACATCAGCAGTCTCGTTTCAAGACATCATTTCGTAAGTTCTATCGTCGATACAATGACCTTGTCAGAAAATACAATTTATCATTGAGTCAAATGCTGACTGACGTTTTCATACTAATTGCTAGTCTATTATTTATACACTGAATTGACGACGGATTTTTCCGTTATTTCCCTATCATGACAAGGAGCACACAGCGGGTATGAGCGGTCGGCAGGGGATGCTCACTCCTCCATAGCACCTGATCACACCTTTGTTTCGGAGGTCCATGTTTCCCTCTGCTCCTATTTTTATTGTTTTATAGACAATTGAGCTTGAATAATGTTCGTCATCTCCATATTTTTCATTCAGAAATGAACTTCGACACGGTTTTAGTTCAGAGTCAATCTCTAAAACCAGTGAGAGATACTGAAATGTTCCCTAAGAGCTTTATCCAGCAGCTCTAAGATTGTAAAATACGTTAAGTTACTAAGCCACAACACACGATATTTAAAACAAATCACATTTGCTTCAGTTACATGTATTCAAAATGTCACTTCTATATCATTTTAAGAGGTTTTCGCCATTATTTCAGTCCTAAAAGTACATCGTAGGCCTCTTAAAATATAATGAAATATTCATGTAAAATTCTATTTATCTCTTAAGTCGGTATAAACCCATCATATTAAAAGGACCCAATTGACATTTATCTACAAATTATCAAAGTTCGATAAAGAATAAAGATACTCTTGGAAAGAACAGGATCTTTACATCTAGTCACGAATACCGATTATTTTGGTCTTGTAATTTATCTTCCATTCATTATCTAAAAGCATGTGTCATGTCTCAGTTTATTTGCTATCTAGAACAAGAAATTACTCATACAACTCAAAGCTACACCGTTGATTTCCCAAAGCTACTAATTTATTTCTTGACTTAATTTTTTTTAAAATGCTTCTTCGTGCAAAAAGCTGAAATCATAAAATATATTTTACATAGAAACTTTCATGTTTCTCAATTTTCGCAGAGTGCACTTTCTAAAGTTCTCATCGTTTTAGATTCTATGAATCCGCGTTTTGCTTATGCTGTCATTTGGAGATATCACAGATCGCATCTAATTTTATATTATGCTAATCATCATTAAATTCTAAGATTGTATATACTTGTAAAACTTTTGTATGGTGCAATTGTCATTTTTTAACAATAAAGTTTCTATGTCTTCAAGAAACCTTGGCTTACATAGAAATGCATTAAAGGAGAATTGATGCAAGGTCAGCTTTCAATGTCAAATTCTATTTTGATTTGTAATTAATTAAACTCCAATATAATGAGTTTCTGAATGAGGAGCAAATATCCTAAAAATTCTGTATTAGAAAAATATCTATGTATTTATTCCAATAGGAGAAAAGCTCTTGATTCTTTTTATTGATTATGCTGAGTGACCCCATCCCAAACTGATATGTTTGAATGACTGAAACTACATTGTTTCAAAAGATACCCCAAGAGTACTCAGCGTCTTAATAATTATTTCATAAGGAATTCCACGAGTAATGGGATGAAATCATTGAATATTAAGAGTTGTTCTATACATGAAGGCGTTTAAAGGCTGTTATTACGTTTGTTTCTCTCAGTGGATTCTGAATTATTCCCTAAAGAAAACCCAGGAAGGCAGGGTAATTACTTTCTCAATTATGTGTTCGCATAAAGTGCAGTACAATGCATAATTACATGTAGTACAGGTAATTAACTTCATTCCATGGTATGACTTTAACGTTCTAAAATGATATTTTTAAAACTGAAAACGATTGATACAATTTTAACAAGTTTTGTCGTTGAAAGTTCCAATGGCAAACGAAATGTTCTTAATGATTTTGAATTTCTCAAAGTTAGCTACGGTTCTGAACCAAACATAATATCTGTGCTTATAATGAGAATCTTTGTCTTTTAAACCTCAGTTATTATACGTCATACCTTTTGCAAAAACATAGTATTGAGAGCTACTCTAAAGAAGCATGCAAGAGATAGGATCTTGTCACCAGCTGTCAGAGTTATAGACTTAAGGCTGGATTTTGAAGTTGTCTCCAAGATACATATACGTCTTTCCAAAATATCATGCTCTGTCTCACACAACTCTTCATTCTTCATTATTTCTGTGCAAGAAAGACGTGATATGAAGTAAGGCATAGGTACATATATAATAATTCTATAAAGAAGAGGCAAGGAAAATTAATTGCATCTTTGCATGACTTTATTGCATGGGGGATGAATAAGTTATAGGTTTATGTTCACAATTCGTATACAGAGCAATCTTAGATGATCAAATTTCAACTATATAAGCGTAGGTTTATAATAAAGAAATGAACTGTCTTGAAGTAAATCAATATTACGTTTGCCTTCGCCTTTGACTGAGAAAGATCTGTGATTTATGAGAAAAAGGAAAAATGCTTAGTTCTCTTCATGGATTTCGCTCAACACCAAGATGAGTAACATACATAACATGAGCCATGACTTGAAAGCCAAAAATAAAGTGTACTTATAAAAACAATCACACCATCGTGGCATATTTTATCAATTAGTGTTTTCTCAAGTTTTATTTAAATGGAAAAATTCATATAAATTTTTCTAATTCAATTAAATTTTGTTGGAGGACAGATGCATTGCATATACATGAAATACAATGTTGTATATCATAGTTTGAATATTTTTGAGAACGTTGTTATATCAGGAAAATATACATATGTAATTTAAAAAGTACATTTTATGGCAAAAAATACAAATTAAGTTTGGATATTTAGAATTTCACACAAGGTACAGGATTGTAACTGTGAAAGAATTCAATTTGTCACACAAGATTTTCTCGTTTATTCAGTGTAAAACAGTTTTTGTGTAGATGAAAAAAAAAGACATGGAAACGTCGGTGAAAATGCGCCCTAACTGGGTCACTTTCAGCGACGATTTCAAGAATATACTTCAGTGAAATGAAAATATATGTTATTTCTTCATTTTTGGATGAGTTCAGCCACCGTAGAGGACAAGTCAATCCTAGTATTTACCCTACAATATTATAGAAAGAATGGTTGTGTCCATGTTTTTTGTTATGGGAAATTTGAAAGATGTGCCACGTCCGATCAAAAAATAAAAAAGAAGGTGTACAATGGCACTATTTAAGAAACATTCTGTGAAAATAACTTTATATTTCATTCAGTGGTATAGGAGGGGCTATGAATAAGAGATGAATGCCCCAAACCGCAAGAGACGGCCGAATGTACAGACAGACGAACGGACGGACGTACAGCTAGGCGGACGGACGGACATCCAGATCACTATATACTCATCCACTTTTCAAGCGGGGGGAATTATAAATATTTCATGTAAAACAATGATATTTGAAAGATATCAGATATATCTTTGGCGCAAGGAAATGCTTGTAGCCTTTCCTTTTTTGGCCATATTTTGGAGGCCACCTATTTTGCCAAATTATATGTGTTATGTAATAGTCACATACTGGGAGACTAATTGTTATTGCATAATTGTTTTATAATTTTTCTCAGGAATTGTGTTTTAAGGTTACATTGTCTCCCAGTCTTTTTTATTCAGTTTTATGTATTATATTATATGTTGTCATTTCATAATAAATGACATATTTTTGGAACAAACATGTCTTGCGTTATTTGGCAAAAAACAAGCTCAATGTTGTCAGACTGGTGTTTAATTCAAGGAATGAAAGCTGAACTTAAATGATATTTTATGCTAGTAAAATTATTTTAAGTTAAGTTTCATGTATTATATGTTAATTAGTATTTCCCCACTTTGTGCCTCTTTATCTGTAAACCCGTGGGGACTGGGGACCCCCCGGTAATTTTATCCTTTTGAGATAAGAGAACTAGCATCATTATATCTACTGCTATTGTAAAGACAAGACGGCCAAACATTTGCTGAAATATTTTTTGGATTACCCACCTCCATCCCCAAACAGACTTTAACTGTACATTAGGCCACCTCAAGCTCATATGTCTATGTTTTCATTGTAAATAATTCTTTTTATATGTATATTATATTGTTCGTCATATCCTATGTAGGCCAAATAATGGAATTTTGAGCCATTAATTCATATGTATAAGTCCATATTTTGGAGGCCACCTATTTTGCCAAATTATATATGTTATGTAATAGTCACATACTGGGAGACTAATTGTTATTGCATAATTGTTTTATAATTTTTCTCAGGAATTGTGTTTTAAGGTTACATTGTCTCCCAGTCTTTTTTATTCAGTTTTATGTATTATATTATATGTTTTCATTTCATAATAAATGACATCTTTTTGGAACAAACATGTCTTGCGTTATTTGGCAAAAAACAAGCTCAATGTTGTCAGACTGGTGTTTAATTCAAGGAATGAAAGCTGAACTTAAATGATATTTGAAAAATATCAGATATATCTTAATTTACCTGTGTCTTTTCTGCTTGCTCCTGGGTCAGACTATAGCTTACGCTCACGTTTCACAGTTACTGAATATTAATATTATATAAATAAGCATGTACCCTACAAAGTAGTGAAAGTGCATACTGTTTTATTCCCTTCTGATATGGGACAGACATATAACAGAAACATACCATTTCGCTTTAAGGCAAGGTCAAGTATAGAATCAAATGGAGGTGTCTCATCATACATCAATTATTCATAATGCAAAATCAAAGATATCATATTTCTCTTAAAAGGTAAATCGAATTTGAAATTATTTAAGATTAATGGATACTTAAGTTACAACCACTCTCTATCGCACGTCATTGTGATCTGCATAGAAGAAACGTCGCTTCTGCAACATTAAAGGGTATGTTGATGTTGTATGTTAAGGATTTCTACTCAATTTTTATTGCAGTTACCAAAAGAAGTGCAAATTGCATTAGCTCGCCTCTGTAGAATATTTTTTCATTAGAGTTTCGATCGGCGTGTCGTGACATCGGTTTATTTACGTGTCTCCTGAGATGTATCTAACTCTCTCAATTTTCTTCCATAAAAACAAATGCAAATAATGGAAAAATTATACTGAAAGCAAATTTCTAGAAAACATGTTTATTTCCTTAAATGTGGATAGTACTGAAACCTGAAGGATTGATTTGATCCACCTGAAGGTAATGCTTTTCATTATGTATCATATAATACAGTACCGACCAGACCCAACCTGACACAAAGCAGTCCCAGAGCAGTCCCGGGGACTGCTTTCTGGGACTGCTAAAGCAGTCCCACAGCGGTCCCAGAGCAGTCCCACAGCGGTCCCAGTGCAGTCCCACAGCGGTCCCAGAGCAGTCCCACAGCAGTACCAGAGCGGTCCTAGCAGTCCCAGCGGTCCCAGAGAGCAGTCCCAGCAGTCCCAGAAAGCAGCCCCAGCAGTCCCAGTAGGCGGGGTTTATTAATTTAATGGGTGGAGCCAACTCAGAAATGAGATTTCCAATAAACAACGGAACTATAAAAGGCAGTAGAAAATGATACTGTGTAGTATGCCAGGAATCCTTACATGTACGCGAAGGTCATTTATGAACAGAACATGTACGCGCATAAAAATTGAAATAATTATTACAAATGTAATAATATTTATTGGAGGAAGAAGGCTTTCACACTTACATATACACATATGAATTACACTGAACATGAATATTTAATCACAATTCTTGGGTATATTAATTAATTCTTCTGTGATTGATACTGGTTCCCATATTTATTTTTTATACAGAAAATTAAACGTGAATTAAATATTTTCCACCAGAAGAAGCTTTAGATCTAAATAGATCTTATCATTATATGGCCAATTTAGACTATCGGGATACTCTAAAGTTAGAGTTTTCTTAAGTATTGGGGCTTGTAAAAAAATTCCGTGTTAATTTTGCCAATTATTATTTTTCAGTCATGATTATTTTTACTGACATGTCAGTTTAATCATCGTTAATGCCTAGTTCTATAAAACTCAGTTTTAAGTGTTTTATTTGTAAATGTTAGAGTGTACATCTGTAAATCACCAGAATGGGAGCTTCAGATTATGTTCAAAATTAATTAATCCCGAAAGAAATTTAAACACATTTCATTTATCAAATTTTTCGCATTAAATAAATTGAAATTAGGGTAATTGTTTACCAGCATGTTCAATGATGTGTAACACTGATACAAATACCCAAATAACATGTATCGATTTTTCTGCCCAGAGGCGATTGAAACAATGGGTGTTGATACCATCTTATAAAAATTAATCGACCAGGTAAAGACTAGCAAAACAAAAAAGAAATAAATCACAATTCCCGGTATTTTCATTTTAAAAAAAATAAATATACATGTACTCTTTTAATAACTTGTTTATTAATTAAAAGCTAGCGGTAATTCATTAATTCCCCAATGATTATTCACATAGTTTATGTTACGGGAGAATAGTAGCATAATTTTAGTTCATGGTCATTTAATAAATTGTTGGGTTTTATTTGAGGGTTACATGGAATACTCTTTTTTAGCGTGGTCCTTATAAAATGTGTAGCATTTTTAATAAAAAACATTTTATATCTAACTGTAATGATTATTTTTAATTAGTACCAATGCAAATTTTGAGTACATATTAAAATTTAACATTAAATAATTAAAAAAGGCCCACATGTAGCTATTTTTTTCTCATAAACTTGTAGTTTATTTTTAGGGATAAAAATTTTCTCATGAATTCCTTATTTATCAACTTTATTTTTTTTTATTTATTCTAAATACACATTAATTTGTGTAAATATACAGTCCCTGAAAATATCAATTAACTGTAATAATCTCTACTTATTAAAAGAATGTAAGAAATCCTTGCTTATTAAACAGTTTAAACTCCTCTCTGCTGCAAGTAAACAAAACAACAGGGAGCCTGCAAATTCAGAATACACAAGGGGGCGGAGCTATCATGTCACTCAGAACCTTTTTCACACATGAGTGAACAAAGCAGTCCCAGAAAGCAGTCCCGGGGGCAGCTGGGACTGCTGGGACTGCTTTTCATAGCAGTCCCAGAGCAGTCCCATAGCGGTCCCAGAGCAGTCCCACAGCGGTCCCAGAGCAGTCCCACAGCAGTCCCAGAGCGGTCCCAAAGCAGTCCCGGGGACTGCTTTTTGGGACTGCTTTGGTGTCAGGTTGGGTCTGGTCGGTACTGTAAGACTTCGTTAAAAATTCACATGGAATCTAAATACCATTCCTTAAAATAATTCTTTTATCGATAATACATGTTCAATGCAAATTGTTCGCAGAGTACATACAGACTTTTAAAACCAGAGGTGGGATCAGGTGTCATGGAGGAGTTAGCCTCCTTTTTTGCCAACATACGCGTTGTGTGCTTCTTGTCATGATCGAATAAAATTCATCGACAATTAAATATTTTTAAAAAATATGGACTAATAGTGTGATAGAGACGTTACTCACCATTCGACCAAGATTTTGTTTGCAAATAGGTTTTTTGAGTCGAGTAAAAAAAATACGAAATGTTGACTTTAAACAAGATTGTTTCTATCTTTGCATCAACAACTTTTTTCATAAGAAGCCTGACATTTTATAAGTATCGAATGGACTGGGAAACTCTGTATATCATATTCAGGTGTTTATAATATACTGGTTCATAAAAATGGAAGATATCGATAGAAAGTTGGTCATCGCGTTTATAATATATATTAAGTTATTTGGTTGCCATCTTTGTAAAACATCCAAATATGAAATATAGTATCAGTCTCTTTGGTTTCCCATGATTCAAAACCAGTTAGAGTTGGATGCATCTCAATTATTATAGGGTAATAAAAAAAACTATTGTTAATTGATTAAAATATATAATATGCGGTATTTGTAATGAATATTGTAAAATAAATGAATTGAAGGCCACAGAAAGACGTCTCCTTTTCTTTTCTTCCTTAAAAATTTTTTTTTTATCAGTTTTAAATAAATTTTATAGAAGTCTTATGAAAAATTACCATAATTATTAATTAACTATGATTGACGTTAGTTTGGTGTACTTTTGGTTAGGGAGATAACAGAGAGGTACATGAACTGATGTAGCAGGGACACTATGAAGCAATTATATTACAAAGTGAAATATACATAGCGTGTACTTTATCATGCTAATTCTCCTCATCATAAGACATTTCTTTTAAGGATTTAAGGTTCTAAATTAGTTAAATTCTTTTGGACTCCTCACAGGAGTTCCCATTATTTTTGCACTTAAGCTATAAATCTATCAACCATAAAAACATGCCACTTGCTTTGTCGTGGTTATTTTTAACAATATTTGTTTTCTTTAAAGGCTTTACAAGCTTTGCTTGTTTGCAAAAATAAACTTCGATGGATTCGATCTAGATACTAACAGCCTCTCAATTTCAAACTACTTCTAAAAAATTTTTTGTCGCATAGTTTTATGACTGTTTTATCAGATCTTGAGTTAATTGTGTGTTGCATGTAACAATATCCGATTCATTGTGTCTTCATTACAAAGGTTTATATCAATCAATAGCATTAGATGTTGGGATATTTTATCTGTAATGACATTTTCCTTTAAAACATAGTTTCTTTTACAGGGCAAGCTTTTACGCGATAAGAACTTCACTTCTCCATCGCCTTGGGTGCCAATACTGAGATACTCTCGATATATATAACTCAAATTATCTTTTTTTCCGTGTCACTGTAGTCTCACTTAAATCTATATAGAGCTTCTGCAAACTCGTCGGATATTATAATTTACAGAAAAAGGAAAGTTTTCGAACACACCAGTAGGAGTATTTTGAAAATTCAAGCATTTTTCTGATTTGGAAATCCTTTTAAAAGTTCATATGTCGGTTCCTTCTCATTAAGTACAAATCATTAGAAAAAATCATTCTAAGGAACCGAAGCTGCCTTGCTGTTATTCTTAGTCTCTTAAATACTCTCCTTTTTAATATATCCTACAGGGTTCATTAACGTTTGGATATGCACCCTTTACTTAAAGGCATGGGTTGTCATTAAATTTCAATATATAACCATTGAAATTTTTTAATGTACGTAGACTCTAGAAATTTCAGTAAGGGTTTACAATAGAGAAACCTTGATTATCATATGAATTGGTGCTATAACACGGAGGAAACGCCTTCAAAGGCAAACCAATATTAAATCTTTTTCAGATCTATTGATTTAATTTTTGAAAGATGTTGTAAAAATAATTGTAGTAAATGTTCTGTATTTTCAAATAATACATCAAGTTTTTGTCTAAGTTGAAAAACTAAAGCACTGTGCATTACACAAAACAAATTTTCTTTTTCATTACAATGAAAATAAATGGACCGGAAGGGGAACCCCCTCTTACTTATGAATTTTAATATCCTCCATCTCATGACGCGTGTAACATCAATATTCAAAGAATATCCAGGGATGTATTCTTTGATAAAAATGTTGTTAATCAAGTCAAAGTCTGCAGTCCCTCCAACACCTTCCGATTAATTACCATCATCGATTTTACAAATTTCTATTTACAACCTCAATGTTTTACTCTAACGCCCTATGAACGGTAATGTTAAGAAAACAAAACAGAACACCCGTTACCAATTTTGACTTCTAAATAATAAAAAGGAGTGTCGTTGGATGACGCAATCACCTTACACCCCCGTATTAGCATACATAATGATTATTTATGAAGATGCAATCGAAGTGGTGATATTATATGGTTATTCTATTATAGTAGTTTATATTTCATCTGTGACTTGACTTTCCACTGGTATGTATTTTTTAATGGTTACTTTTCATATCATCTTTATGCTTGCTTAAAAATTGAAATTCTTTCCAAAACATAAATTCAAACAGGATTTATTCTTGTCATAAAAAACAAGTACAATCAATGAACACAGTATGAAAAATTTGTACATTTTGATGTCAAAATTGTATTTCTCCTCTCTGACACGTTTTTCCATAAAATCTATATAAGGGGAAAATAAGTGTGGTTTTAATCCAATGTCACCCAACATAGCTCAGTATACCAAATAAAATGTAAAACGACAATTTTTCTACTCAAATATTCGAGAAAATATAACCATCTTAATTCATATGAGAACATGCAAAAGAAAAATGTCATAGAGGCATATGCTTGAAAAAAAGCTTTGACGATCTTTAAAATTCGTATCGCACATTTTCACTTTTCAAAGATTTATAAGGTTAAAATTAATCTTGTGTATCTCAAAAATCCAAAATTTATTAAGTTAAAAGTACAGTGAAACATAATATCCTTTTCTTTAAAATATGTCAGAGACAGCTAGGGGGCATTTATAGTATAAGCTTCGTTTTAAAAACAATCTATTTTGCAATCCGTTTAGGAACTCGTATTGCATTTCATTTGTTTCCTCAAATAAAGTAAGGTAATAGTTTTAAAATGTTATATTCATTCTGATTATGATCAAACTGCGTAACATCATATGTCAAACACAATAGGACACTTTCTGTTAACAAATATTAAAAGATAAGATGTGCATTATATATGCATGAATAGTTTTTGCAGGTATCAGATGTATAATCAGTGCTTCTCCTTTATGGCAATGTTTGCCGCCAGTACACCATAGGTACTTCTGAATTAAAAAGCCTACTTCAGCTTCTCTGTATGACTTGGCATTAGTTTCACATGAGAGACACAGGATATTTCTGCTAAGTAATAATGGGTCTGTAGTCTATTGAAGAGTATTGTCTTATCTTCGTATTACACATAGCACAGCCTAGTCTTTCTAAACATTTTGGTATAAAAAGGAGCAATAATCGAGTTGGCATCGTAAACCGCCATACGCCTGAAGCTCTGTTATTAAAGGGTAATTGATTTATTTCCCTGGTGTATTTCGCAACCCAGAAGATGTGTTCTTTAAAATTAATTTATCGCCTTGACAAACTCACATGACAGATTTTACAATGACATTTCTTATTCTTTTGAAATATTCAAATGGACGCATCCAAGCACATCCCCTGTTATTGTTCATTTATTAGATAATTATTTTATATAAATGTATTAGGTTTTAGATTTGTTGTAAGTGATATTGGTGTGTATTACCAGTCCAAGGTCGCGTACATTCGAATCCTATTTACTCCAATCTGCAATTTTATTATTTGATGCTTGACATGAGAAATCAACGATGTATATTTTGCAATGAATGTCAAATATTCATCAACACAAAGCTGTAAATTGATCAATTATTCATTGCTTTTACCCTGTGTCTCTATATTTCATTTTAGATTTCATCATGAACTACAACATGCTAGGCGGTCTGCATTCTGTCCTCGTCGTAACTATTCTAACGATGCTTATACATTGGACAACTGCAATATTTTCAGGTAAGTGAACTTTATCGTATTAAAGATTCTACGGTGCAGGTAACTAAATAACAGAAAAATTTAGATAGCAGTTAAGAAAGCTTTAATGGAATGATTGTTGTTTCATAAAAGACGTAATTTAAGCGTCTCTGATTGAAATCTAAGTATTTTGATATTGTTTTTGACTTGCTTTGATATTCGTTCCTTTTGAAGAAACTATGGGTTTTTTATGTCCTATTTCAAATCATTTTAGAGATCGTTGTTTAAATCGGGTATTTCTTGTAGACGAGTTTCCACCATATCGTTCATTGTCATCGGAAATCATTGCAGAAAACGAAATGTTACCTACAAATAAACGGTAGTTATGCTTATATAACTGTAATTGTTAAAAAAAAAATACCATATAGAATGTTATAACGTTGATATTGTTCTTTTCCTTTGTGAACACCTGATCACACCTCTATTTTGCTCCTCTCCGCCTTGTATTGTTTCTGAATGGACTTATTGAGCTTCAGTTATGTTAACTTTCTACATATTTCATTAGACTTTGAAATGAAATATATGGAGATAACGAAAGGTATTAAATTTCAAAGGTCCATTAAACAATAAAATAAATTTAATTATCAAAGGTTTTTTTGTTTAGATATGCTGTGTTATCATATAACTTTGGAAATAACAGACGATATTCACCTAGTTATTCGCAACGGAGAAATACATACTTCCCTAAAAGAAGAAGGTTTGTATATAGATATAATAATACAGTACATACTATACTTCTTCCATAGAGTGTACGCCATCCTTTTAACTCGCTATCGAGACATAATAACAGTCATATGGCCAGGGCTGATAATTAGTTCCAGGGTGTTGTAAAAGAAAGAAAACCCACCTCTTAGATGAATTTTTCAGTACGTTTAATCTGAATTTTATACCAAGATGCATGAAAGATACATTAAATTGTTCAAAATCATTCAGATCAAAGTTTACTTCTTTTTGGTTATATGTTATAATACGCAGGAGCGTGGTGTTATTTTCACCGAACTTGGGTAGAATTGATTAAAAACATAAATTTTCAAAATGAGTCTATTTCCTTGTTTTTTTTGCAAGTGTTGCTACTGAGGAGAAAAAAAAACAAAGAAACAAAATGAGTAATATATACAATATTTATGAATACTGCGTAAGATTGACGGTAACATTTAAAATTAATGTTTTTAATCAATTTCACACAATTTCGGTGAAAAGAACACCATACAACACACACAGTGCAATGTTCATATACAGTTTTTCTTTCAAATATTACAGGTATAATTCCTACTGGCGACCATGGGAGAGTCTTCCAAACACAAACTGCTATCGTCAGCGGTGCTCTACGTCCTCGGACTGTTGTCAACGTCATAATATTTGCGATCCCTACGTAAAAGTCTGTCACGATTGTTGGCATGGTTACAAATGTCAAACGTCCAATGACTGTTGTAGTCGTTATCCATATTGTCACCCCCATAAAAAAGAGTGCTATAACTGATAAACATCAGCTTCCCCCATGTCCACCGCTGCGACGTATCGATAATCATCAGAATTATTATCAATTTATTTTTTGTGCTGCTATCATTTTCATAATAAAGCTTTAAATGGTAACATCAATTGCGTTCAGTTATCATAAAAGAATTAATGGATTGGATTTCTACATTGCATGCTTTGATAAATTATCAGCAGCAGGATAAAAAAAGTAGTATGGATTATGCATTGTTTATTCTAAATAATCCACAAAAGATTAAAATAACGGTTGGACAATGCTTTACATTACTTTAAAATATTATCTGTATAAACAGACTGTGAAACTATTACTTGATTTTTTTTTTCTTCGATAAGTTCAATCAGAAGAAAGCATCAAAGGGTTCCTCCTTTAACCCCAATCTAGCACATGGTATACCTTAAGGAGCATTTCTCGAAGATAGATGAACTTTATACATGTAAATATTTTCATTTCGAAAAACTTGCTAACTTTAATGAAAGAATATCACCTCAAAAGATGTCCTGTAATTGTCATTATTACCAATAACAAAATCTACCATCTCTTTCTATCAAATGATCGAAGTTTTTCTGTCATTCGACAAAGCAAAATAATTGAAGGCATGGAAAACAGAGAAGTTTGTCATTAATTATTAATATTTTTAACCAACGAAATGCCATTTAAGATACATCATTCCGAAGTGAAGGCAATAAAGTAAGTTCTAAACCATATTGATGAATGACACGAGGCTTTGGTGGAAATATGCCGCAAATCATTATATAAATAAATTGTATTTCATAATTTTATGATATTTACATTTGCCATTATTTTTTCCACTAAGCTTATTTTGATATTGATTTGAAAACCATTTTTGTGTATACTATACATATTGGTTTATTAACATTTACTCATAATTATTGTCGTGTCCATGTATAAATTATTTCTTTTCTAAATCATGTGTTGTTTTGTGAATGAAAAGTAAAATTAAAGACATTTTTATCATTTTGATAAAGGGCACCACTCGAAAAGATTTTAGGATATCTATTTATAATTCATTTATTTGTTCATTGTTCATCAAATACAAAAGTCATGTTTTGTTGTTCCAGGAACGCTAATCTTCTTCCTGTCTATCATATCACTTCTTCTTTTGATCTTCTGTCTATCATATCATCTACTCTTTTGATCTTTTAAATTAACGCATCGCTTATTCTTATGATCTTCTGTCTTCTATCATATCGCTCATTCCTTTGGTTTTCTCTCTATCACACCACATATTCTTCTGATCATCTAAACTTCTATCATATCATTGATTTTAATGATGTTCTTCTGTCTATCACATCATTTATTATTCTGTTTTTCAAACTGTCTATCACATTACTTAATATTCTAATCTTCTAAATGTCTATCACATCTGATCACATTCTTCTGATCTTCACCCTATCACATTACTCATTTTTCTGATCTTCACCCTATCACATTACTCATTTTTCTGATCTTCTGTTTATCACATTACTTAATTTTCTATTCTTCTATATGACTATCACACCACTCATTCTTCTTATGATCAATCATACCACTCAATCTTTTTATAAGAGTGATGATATTGTTCTAATGATCAAAAGTATCTTAACACCTGCTAGTGGTAGTCGACAAATTTTATCGTCGTTGTTTTTTCTATTGTCACTATATACAATTATTGACTTTTTTCGGGAAAAAACATTACAGTCTTTGAGGTTTGAGTAGGGCTATATTTTTGATAATTAGTGATGTCCTCTTTTAAAAGGTCTTGATTGATTTATTATTCTTAACATCTAGTTAATTGGTTCTGTAAATTATGTTCATATCTATAAACCTGCAGCAAGGTGCCTCATCGAATGCAATGTACATTAAAGGTTTGTTACGTACGTTTATCAATCTTATTTTTACACTAAATTACCTTTACAAAATTAAGAATTGTTGATAAAGATTTCTATTTTAAAGCAATAAGCCAGCGTGCGACATATTCATTAAGTCAACCATAAATTATACATAATTTTAATACTTTGCTCACATATTGAAAAAGAAGGTAACGAACAGTGATCAAGCTTAAAGTCCACTGGAAGAATACAAATTATGAGCAAACAATAGCTAAACATAACGGGAATGAAATCAACGGTGATGGGATGAGATGCTCTGGAGGACGTACCATCCCCATCAGATCGGCCACGTCCACCGTGTACCCTGATAGTGAGGATCGGTCAACCGGAAATACACAGTATTCATCAAGTTAGAATGAATATATTAGCAATTTGATATTTTTTGTTTGTTTCATATGTTTAACATCCCTTTTCATGTACTTTTAACTCATATTGAAACGCAGGCTATTTCGATGAAGAAATTCAATTAACATTTCTATCAAAGATAGATTATATTTTCTAACTTGGTTATTATATAGACTGTTAATGATCTGTCAGACACTTGCTGAGATTTAGATATAGCAAGTACTCAGAGCATGCTCTTGCATATTGAAGCAATTGGGAGAAATAAACTCCATATGCAAATGATTCTGGTAAATTGCTAGGATAAATATATGGGAAAGTGAACATTGGAATATTGAAATCATCACGTTTATGATAAAGCTTAATTTTCAGGTTACCATTAATATTCTTTTCGAGGAAAAAAAACCGAATATGAACTATTGTTTTTGTTTCTTTAATTCAAGTTCAACATCGAGTTAACGTAACCAAATTGTTAAACTGTCATGTTAAAATGCTTGTGGTCAGATAGTTCAGTTGGTAGAGCACCAGACCGCATTATCAGGGGGTCTGAGTTCGAATCCAGGTATGGTCCGCTTCATTTTTCTCCTCTCCCGTTACATATTTAAATGTTTAAGCGTAGGACTAAGCAAGATATAATTTTTATTTAGTATGTAGAAAATTTTAAATAATTCTGTTTCGTAGGAACACCTTCTATTTGCTGAGTGCAATAGTAAACCCTTGGAAATCCAAACAGATTATTTGCAGATTTGCTTTAAAAATAACCTTGAAATATTTTCAATCGATTCTATATCAACCACAGAGAACTTGTGTGTAATGAGAATGTTTTTAAACTAAATTTATTTGTAGATGAATAAAAAACAAAAACAAATTATTTATAATTTAAGAATTCAATTGCATTGAAACAACAACAACCTTTGGTCAAAGAGTGTGAACTTACATTTTATGTGGGCAATGTTGGAAAAAAGAAATCGTATCTTTTGGTACGGGTGGTTTTGTTAAAATATTTTTGTGTATACATTGTACAGGGAAAATTTCGCCCCAGTTTTATTTTCGTCCCTTTCGCCCCTCTCACAAAAGGGCGAATTTAAAACGGGACGATTTCAAAGAACACAATTTTATTCTGAAAAGAAACTGTGACTGGGTGAATTTAAAGCTGGACAAACTCGTTCGCGAGTGTGAAAGGGCGAAAATAACACGGGGCGGTATAAAGTACTTACACGTAGAATTATACATGGCGAAGCTCGCGCTTAGTGACGTCATAGATTTCTATTGGTTTATTGTTATTCGATTTTATATCAACCACAGAGGTCTTTTGTGTACAATGAGAATGTTTTTAAACTTATTTATTTGCAGATGACTAATATGCAAAAACAAATTATCTATAATTTTGGGTTTCGATTTTTTTTTTATTGAAACAACAATTTTATTGAAACAGCAACAACCTAAGGTCAAAGAGTGTGGAATTACATTCTTTGTGGGCAATTGTTTGAAAAAAAAATTAAATCGTACCTTTTGGTGTTTCTGGTAAATACTTGTATTGTATTTTTGAATTGTTTTTTATTTTCTGTTTTTCAATGCATGTATCTTGATTCACACTCCTTTTCAAACGTGTTTTATGAAGTACTTCTGAAGCTTCTCCTTTGCTTATATTTTGGTGAAAAGTAAAGAACGATGTTTGGTGAACATTGTTTAACTGGAACCCACTTAAACCTTATTATAATTTCCTATGAAATGTTTGCCTTTAGATAGAATATGTATATCATTTTTAAGGTCATCCAACATAAACTCTTGGTATTCAGGGTGACGGATTTGATAGAAGACGCACAAGCAATTATAAATTCAAAGCAGTTTCCATCATAAATTCTTCTAAATTATCATTTAGAATTATCTTTTGTCTTGTAGAAATTTTTTTGCTATTTTCTAGAGGCCTTTTTCTTCGCTAATACATGTTCTAAAGGGACTTTTATTTTACACAAGTAGTTGACTAGATAAGGACATTTCATCATCTATGAAGGTGCTCAACATCTTGTTGTAGAAACACTTCAATATAATAAATCGAAGGAAATCGGGGATAGAATTGTGGCAAGCAAAATCAATAGCATGAGAGCTTTCAATTCCAAAATAAATTGCATTGTTCAAAGCTGATATTTTTTGATAATCTTTGGTGGGCGAAGACCATATTTAAGATTTATTGAGACGTTTGCTCTTTGGTTGTTTTCTAAGTGTTAGAATTGGAATTGTCGAAACAGCTTACTAAAGTAACCAAAATATACTTGGGTTTTTACAAGACGTTCTTAATTCACATAAAGCTAAACTGAATTTTTTTTTCACAAGCTAAAAAACAACGAATCAATTGTCTCTTTAATATCTCTTTAATTTTTACTAATGTACTTATGTCGGATTTGTAGAAAATAATCTCTTCACTTGCAATTTAAGGATGCAAAAATGAAAAGATGAAGGACTAAAATTCTCACAAAGTTCATGACTTTGATGAAAAGTTTTTTAAGAATGAAATATGGAGATATGAACAGAATCTAAACTCAATACCGGGTAGTCTATTGAAGCAATTCAAATCAGCAACTGAGCTAACACTTTAAAATCAGAGGCTGGATAAGGTGCCATGGAGGAGCAAGCATAGCATCGCACGTCGACCAGTCACACCCATCGTGTGCTCTTGAAGAATTGTCATGATCAGGTAAGCAAAAAAAAAAGTACACAATTCAGTGTTTCAATAATAGCATACGAATTTGTATGGAAAAGTCAGTCAACGTTACACTAAATGATAGAATTTAATTGCTTTTAAAGTCATTCTTTCAACCATAGAATTAGCGAAATGATGACTTAAAACGAGGATGAAGAAGTAAACTCATATCAGTAAACTTGGAAAACTGAAAATCAAAATCAGCAGTTGAGGGCCTTTATGCCCAATGAAAGTCTAAATTTGAAGTCCTTCACAGGTGTTTTGGTGACTTTTCTCTATGAATGAAATATTATCGAACTGGAGGTAAAACAACATACAATCAATATATTTTCTTTCATTATTTTGGGCTCTTTTCTTTGAATTAGATTTGTATCCATAAGCTGCTTCAACTATCATAACTTCACTAGAATGAAAATTACCAGGTGTATAACAAAGACATTTTCTTTATTCCTTAGACGAATTCGTAAACGTTAATGCTTGAACTTTTATGAATTCATGGAAAAAAATGGTTATATTGGCACCAAATTTGGACCAAAGATAATACAAAAATGATTTACATTGCGATCTTGGGGATAACACAGTTGTACAAGAAATACCTTTCGCGGTTTATAAAATTAAAAGTTTGCTTCACCTCAGTTTAAATCGCCTGAGACACAGTCAAAACTGAAAAGTCATATTGCAGGGTAGAGGCATTTTCTCGCTTCATTCAACCTCTCTGCAAGAAATAAAAATTTATGAAACTGAGCGTCTATTGTAATTACATTTAACATATGAAAAGCAAATGTGCACCTCCCATTTTACCTTTTGATCGGACACATATTTAGGGTTTCCCTGAGCAAAACATGGACATTGCCATTCTTTCTATAATATTGAAGGGTACCCATCTCTTATTTGCAAATCCTCCTATACCATTGAATAGATTTTAATTATTCTTTCACAGATTCTGTTGTACTTAATGCCATTGTGCACTTTCTATTTTACTGACTTTTTGATCTGACACTTATATCGGGTCTCCTAGAGCAAAACATGGACCTTACCATTATAATCATACTGGATGCGTGGGTATCATTTAGTGAGCTCAGTGCTCACAGTGCGTCTAGTTTTATTTGTGATCCGTTCTTTGTTAATCCAATTTTCTGTCTTTGGTAAGAAGGATAACTCCCCTTAAGTCTGCACATATGTCGTTTGGACTTTTCTTTTATCGGTGAATAGTTGCCTGATATGAAATATTTATTGAACTACTGACGTAAACAGCAAAAAACTTTGTTTAATAATAATTCATGAAATCAACAAACGCTACCCATTTTAGCTCATCTGAGCCAAAGACTCAAGTGAGCTTTTCTGATCAAAATTTGTCCGTTGTCTGTCGTCGTCGTCATTGTTGTTGTCGTTGTTGTCGTAGTAAACTTTTCACATTTCCATCTTCTGCTCAAGAACCGCTGGACCAAATTCAACCAAACTTGCCACAAGTATCCTTGGATAAAGGGTATTCAAGTTTGTTCAAATGAAGGGGTACGCCTTTTGCAAGGGGATATAATTATGATTAGTGAAAAATTGTGGACCTACCCTACTCAGGGGTCCTGATTTGAACAAACTTAATTCAACACTACCAAAAGATGCTTCTACATGAGTTTTAATTTTCCTGGCCCAGTGGTTCTTGAAGAGAAGATTTTTGAAGATTCTTCCTATGTATTCCTATGTTAAACTTTGATACCCCATTGTGGCCCCACCCTACTCCAGGGGTCATGATATGAACAAACTTGAATCTTCACTACCGGAGGATGCTTCTAAATGAGTTTCATCTTTCCTGACATAGTGGTTCTTGAGAAGGATTTAATCATGACCCCTGGAGTAGGGTGGGGCCACAGTGCTTCAGTACTGATCGTGATCACCATTTACTTTTTGTACAAAGTTTTTTGCCTCAACTATGTCTTATGTATTCCCTTGCAAAAATTCTGATCCCCCAATATGTTCATAGAATTTTGTAGGTTTTTTATAAATGAGCAGCAAAAGAAAGCATATCTTGAAAAGGTACACTTGTATCAAGAAGTTACAGGACATATCAGCCCAGTCCCAAAGGTTGCGACTCCAAATGATTTTCTAGCTTCATCTTTACTCTGATGATATTGATTAGAATTACTTAGATATAGACTACTTGAAGAGGCTTTCATATTGATATTACTACAAATGGCTTTATTGTTACTCAGAAAGTATTTTCCCGTTTTAATCTTGTCTCTTATGGCTCATGCTGACCCCGACATGGTTTCTACATTATAATTTATATGAATAATTATGGCTTTGGTTTAATTCAGAATTTTTTTCTAAAAATATTCCTATGTAAAACTTTCATTGCATACTGTTGCCTCAGAGTAGTCCCGCAAATTATGTGTTTAAGAATCCCCGATAATTACATATATCACAACAAACGCAAAATACAACCATCGACTAAATTACAGAAAGCAAACAACAACAATATTTTTTTTATTACAACATAAATTTAGCATAACATGTAAATGGAAAAGAATATTTCTATATTTAATTTAGATTAAAAAGAGGGTTTTAATTCAACTAAATTAAACATCATCCTAAGACTTGTTTTCAATTTACAAACTTTAGGTTGATCAAAGATTATGATTTTTTTTGTATTCTAAGAAATTTCAAAACCACCGGGGTTTAATATGCAAAAATTGCAGTGTAATAATTTTTCAAGTTTGCTAAAATCACGGTTTCTAGACTAAGGTGAGATAATAACAGGAATTTTTTTTACAATAAATATTTCGGAAATTTTAAAACATTCTCTATAGAGATTAAAAAAACGTTTTCTTTTTTTCTTTTTTTTTTTTTTTTTGGAATATGAACTCTGGAGTTACGGTTGATCTTTTATCACGGGTTATATTTTACACAATATATAAATACATGTTTTCAGAAATTATGATAATCTCAAATACTTCAATGGTTCAAGTACAAATGATATAGAAAAAACAAAAGAGATGCGTTTCATTTTCGATGAAAACGAAGCGGGACACTTATCAAGTCAATTCAAATATTATATGAAGTTTCTGCTAAAAAAAACCTTTGCTGCAAAAAAAAAAAAAAAATCAAAAAATACCTGTGTACTGTTTTCTGTACATATAATATAGAATTATCATCAATAAATCGTCGCAATTTCATTATTTGAAAATTTTTGGAAAAAAAATTATTCACCCCTCCTGTACAAGCTAGTAATATAATTTGTGGGCTTTTTTCAAAAAGATTAAATTTACATTAATGATGGTGTAGGTTTATACATAAAAAAATATGACAATCAATCAAAGGCTCTTGAGATACAGGTGCACAGTAATAAATTTTTCTCTCAATTTAAATCAATTCCCTTATCAAATTTTCGTGTGAACCTGCATTTTTTTCCGAGGTCGGAAAATGTGAATATAAAGACTTTGACTTGTTTACAAGTCTATGAGGAGTTATGCATTGATGTGGGTGTATGGTGGAAAATATATACATGTAAATATGCTTAGAATTTAATGCTGTTATACAGGTCTTTTTTCAGATTTTTTTCAAAATAAAATTCTTTGTTAAAAAGTAGATATTACATTTTAAATATATAAAACATTGCATAGTTTTGATTATCTTAAGTCATGTTAGTTTTGAATGTAATCCCCCTCCTTAGAATCGCATCCTTACAAAAGGTAGTGTAATTTGTTGATTTGAAGCTATTATTCCTTCCTTAGGATCTCATCCTCACAAAAGGTAATGATAAGTGGATTTGAAGCTATTATTCCTTCCTTAGGATCTCATCCTCACAAAAGGTAATGATAAGTTGATTTGAAGCTATTATTCCTTCCTTAGGATCTCATCCTCACAAAAGGTAATGATAAGTTCATTGGAAGCTATAATTCCTTCCTTACTTGCTTCCTTCAAAAGGTAGTGTAA
>NW_026937562.1:0-8064 GCF_032062105.1 Saccostrea cuccullata
CTTTTTACGACAAGCAAGGGGGTACTGAGGACCTATTCTAACCCGGATCCCCACGGGGCTCCAAAAGTACGAAGAAAAGTATGAAAAACATATATATTTATTATACAATACTTTATTAATGATATTAGAAGGAAAGATAAGTTTAATGAACAAAGCAAAGATAATTATTTACATGCATGGTTGAATAAATAATTTAAAATAGATTTAAATTCCACGAACTGCAAGTAGAGTTAATGTACAAGGTATTCGGAAGATTTAAGTAATGTCAAAAGTAATCTGCCAAATACTTTTGCTATGGAATTACTCAAATTAAGAGAGAAGACCATCTTAAGTTTTAGTGAAAAAGTATATATTGCTCTTATCATTAGCAGATCTAAAATTCTAATCAAAGTACTGAAAAGTACTGATGGGAGTTGATTATTAAATTAGTTTGATGTATGATTGATTGATTGATTGATTGATTGATTGTATATATATTGTTTAATTGCTATGTTTTTTTTCCATAAATAGGAAACAAGGTAAGTTAAAAAGGTAGTTTTATCATGACCATAGTTACTAAAAAGATTAGGGCAAAATTAGCTTAATTATGTCGTCCCAATCGAAGTCGGGGACGACATATTGCGATTGCACGCATGTTTTTGTTATACAAGTTGTTTCTCGGAGATGGGTGGGACAATATTCCTGAAACTTTCCTCAAAGAATGATCACTGGTTGTAGTTGTGTTGTGTGGTCACTCAGTTTCAAAATGGCTACCGTTGCCATGGAAACCTGCAAAGAGCGACGAATTTTGTCCGCGAGTGTTCTCTCTGGTCCCTTGAACATTCATCATGAAATTTTATTGATGTAATGATTAGTATCTGTAATTGTGCTCATTGGATTTAAAAAATGGAAATTGTCAATAGTTTCCATGGAAACAGGGAAAAGTGCAAATTCTGTAACTTTGATTTTTAAATCAAAGTACTGAAAGTACTGAAAGGACTGATACAAGTTGATGGTTTTCCAAGTTTAGCTATAATGGGTATTGTTTTAATGATGAAAAAATTGAAAGTCTTATCAGTTCAGGACGACATAAGCTATTGCTTGCAATAGCAGACTTTCTAGTTATAATTGGCGTTGTTTAATGGTGACTGAGGTGCGGAATTGACGCCGTCACCAGTTTGTGTGACAGTCATTAGAGGTGGATGCTCTTGCGAGCATGTGGCGTTATCGTCAACCCCACCTCACATGAACGAGTGCTGTTGCTAACTCGTAGACATCTTGTGTCGCTATTTGCGCATTTACTTTTATTTTAAACACTGACATCCAGTTTCAACATTGTTATTCCCTGAATATGTTAATGTGATATTGGTCCATTGAACAATATTGTATTTTACATTGCTAACATTGTTTTTGGGATACTGGCCCATTGAGTCACATTGTGTTGATTTGACATTGTAACATTCTTCATGGGATATTGGCCCAATCATTTGACATGGATAACATTGTAAATGGGATATTGGCCCATTGTATCCATTTTTGCGCGGCGTTGTGCATTCGCGAAATTTACCCAGTGCACAATATTTAGCTCATTTGGGGTCGCCACATTTGTTGTTGATTGTTGGGGAGACGACCCGGCGGCTGCTCCCAAATTTGTCATATGTCACCGCGACCAGATACGCCAAACTTCAAATAAACCCTATCAGCTAATTAAGAGCTATTTTATGTACAGTTGTAATAACATCTGAGATAAATAAGAAAAATGTTGTAGGGGGTGTAGCGGATTCTGTACCACATGGTTCCCTGTTCCTGTGCGTAACGTCGTGACATCGCGTGATTTACAACTCGATGACTATTTCATTCTTATTGATAATTTTCTACATAAAAAAATTTTCATTTTATGGTTTTAGATTTATACAATACCAACCAATCCAACCTGATTCCAAAGCAATCCCGGAAAGCAGTTCCATAGATTGCCCTGGGACTGCTTTCTCTGAGGTTGGGTCTGGTTGGTACATGTACTGCAATTTCTCCATCATTGATATCCCCCGCTCGAAAGGCGGGAGGGTAAATAGTAATCGGGATGTCCGTCTGTTACGCTTTGGGCTACCCATCTCTTATCCGCAACTCCTCTCATACCACTGAATGAAATTTGATGAGACTTTCACAGAATCTTTATTACGTATTGCCATTGTGACCTCCTATTTTACGTTTTGATCCGACACATATTTTGGGTTTCCCAAAGCAAAACATGGACACTGCCATTATATTCATATGGGAGGCGGGGATATCATTTAGTGAGCTCATTGCTCACAGTACCTCTAGTTCTCTTTACTTTGCAAATGTGGTAATCTGATGAGGATTATTTTGAAACAAATTTTATGTTTTGGTTCCATTGTAGAAAGCTTTGGGTGATAATTTGGATGTGTTTGTGTTTGTATGAAGCTCGAGGTTTCAAATAACTTATTTCCCAGAAATATGTGACTACTTACTTTTTTGTGCATGTGTAACCCTTTTTTATAACTACTAGTAATTGTTCTATCTGCATAGGTTTTGAAAGTATAGTATCTGTACCTGATTCAACAGAATAAATATTTTGATCGGTATCTCCGTAATATAAAACGTATCATTAATACCCCCTGCTTGAAAAGTGGGAGGGTATATAGTAATCGGGATGTCCGTCAGTCCGTCTGCCTGTACGATCTCTTATCCGCAACTCCTTTTATACTACTGACTGAATGAAATTTGATGAGACTTTCAGAGAGTCTTTATTAAATAATGCCATGGTGCACCTCCTATTTTACTTTTTGTTCCGACACATATTTTGGGTTTCCCATAGCAAATCATGCACACTGCCATATTATTCATATGAGAGCCTGGGGCTATCATTTAGTGAGCTCATTGCTCACAGTACTTCTAGTTATTAAATGTACTTTTTTGCAATTTTTCTTCATTTTTGGCACTTATGCATGTTACTTTTCAAAAATTGATCTTCATATTGTTACGAAAAAAAATGTGCATAAATGACGTTAATAAAACTTTTATACAAGTAGTATATTAGTTATAATTTGCTTTTAAAATTGATATTTCTTTGTGAAATAGCTTTTTTTAATACGGTTAAAATACATGTATACTAGTTTTTAGATTTTAAAAAAAACAAAAAACAAAAATGCTATTTTTCTGAATATAAAATTTGATGACAGCAGATATGATAATTATTAGGATAGATCTTTCATTTAAATAGATAATAATTATTCATTTTGACATATGCGTGCATGCACAGTACATCCATAATATTTAAGTTCAATTTTCCAAATCAGAATCTTCCTTTTGCTTAAATACGTTGCATGTTTGAAAAGAAATTCTTAGAAATATACATGTATGTATAAATAATCAGTTCGATCATCCATAGTGTTTCTCTGATAAGAGTACATATCTTGTTAATAAAATTGATTCTTTACATGCAGCGAGCGTATCTGGAACATGTATCTACACTGCATTAGCAGCTGGGTTAAAAACTGGAATATGCTTTAAATCTAAACATTTTTCTGAACATTTATAAACTTGTCATCAGAGGTGTATTTATATTTCCATGACTTGGTTAATATATTTTGTGCGGAAAATATGTTATCTGCATGTCTGCTAGCATTCCTATTTGTCATCTTATAGAAAACCCAATGCATAATTAAGTACCAAAAGTACAAGGAAAAGTATGAAGAAAAATATACATTAAATTTTATAAACCCCCGTTAAAAGGTGTAAGGGTATATAACGATCGGGATGTCCGTCCGTCCTTGCGTCTGTCAATACACCCGTCCGTCTGTTACGCTTTGGATACTCATCTCTTAACCGCAACTCCTCTTATACCACTGAAAGAAATTCAATGACACTTTACAGAATCTTTGTTACATAATGCCATTGTGCACCTTCTATTTTACTTTTTGATCCGACACATATTTTGGGTTTTCCATAGCAAAACATGAGCTCGGCCATTCTTTCAATCATATTGATGGGTACCCATCTCTTATCCGCAACTCCTCCTTATAGATACCGTTGAATAAAATTTAATATTATACTTTCATGTAAATAAGTTGAATCTGATTGGTCGATAAACATCTGTTCAAAAAGACTCTAACCCACTGAATAATGAAGCCACGCCCTCCAGCGTAGCAACAGTCAACAGTGCTTGACGACGGGTGATATTCTAAAAATAGCGACTGCGCAGAATTTATGCGCGCACGGTTCACTGTTATATGTATTTGTATAAAACATTCAGTATAATATAATAAATATTACATGTAGTTGAGTGTAACATTGAAAATTTTCACCCCAAGAAAACCATTGTCAACCGAGGAGCAGCCTAGGTTGACAATGGTTTTCTTGGGGTGAAAATTTTCAATGTTACACTCAACTACATGCAATATTTATATATTGGTACTTTCACAGAATGCAATTCTCCTACACTTCTTTTTGATCTGACACTTATTTTGGGTCTCCTAAATTAAGACATGCAATATTAATATATTGGTACTTTCACAGAATGCAATTGCGCATCTCCTATGTTACTTTTTAATCTGACACTTATTTTGGGTCTCCTAAAGCAAGACATGGAAATTGATGACAAAGGAGTCATTTTCCCCTCTCAGTACAGAAGCACTGGCAATTTTCCCAAAACATCATGCCCTCACTTCAAGCATTTTAATTATACTGTTTGAACGATTTTAATAAGAAACCAACATGGGGGATACCACCACGAATGCAGTGATAAATCAAAATTTATTAGATCTTTATTGCACGGTTGCTTTTTTATTTGAAATACAAGACGTTTCAAAGTCATTTGATTGAAACATTTAAAGATTCGACAACCCGTCAAGTCATTTTATAATGTGCCTACTTAATTGATTGAATTGATTTTAAAGATATTTGTCTTGGTGGGTTCAGTTTAAAATTCAGCATTCTGGTTCCTATTTATGACAAAAGGATATTTAAAGGAAAAACGGTGTGTATTCAAAACTTATCTCGGGAGGGATTGTAAACAGTATATACATCAATAAATGACAGGATTTTAAAACGCAAAATAAAAACAGTGCGAAAGGAAAAGTCTTATTCCAGTACACGTAGTACATTTCTTAAAAAGATTTCAGAGGATCCAGAATTACCATGAGTGAAGTGAAGTTAGAGGAAGACGAAACTGATTTCAGCGATTCGGATTTTTCGGATGATGGCGATCTTGGGTTAGATTTAGACTTGGTGGATCATGATATTCCATACATAACGTCCCCTGTGTTTCCTGACATGCCGAAATTGAAGGACGGATGTACTCCCAGGAAAGTGAATGCTAATGGAATATATGTCTGTGATGTGGGTGTCGGCAATGATTTCGATTTCGCCGAGACGAAAGAAACGGGTGTGCAGGTAAGTTGCAAAAACTCACGAAAAAATTCTGTGGAATTGAGAGAAGCAGACGATCAAATATGTTTCAATGATTATGAAATGACAAAAGAAATGGGTGTACACGTCGGTTGCAAAAACTCGCGGCAAAATTCTCCGGAACTGAGAAATACAGACGATCACGTTTGTTTCAGTGTTCATGAAATGGATTCAAACGGAAATAAAGCATGTCAGGAAGGATATGGCAGTGAGGAAACTAACGACGTAATAGATGAAAGGTTTTCTAAAACAATGACCATGGACAAAGACAACAGATTAATCCAACAGGTATATGTGGAGAACATTGATGCAAATAACTCACTTGCTTCTCGCGGACAACAGAAAAATTCGAACACTTTTGAAATTAGTGATGATTCCGAGAATTCTTTATCAGAAACAGATTTAGAATATGACGAGGGTTCGTCAGAAGATGAATTCTGGCCACATCATGAAACAGACAGAAGCCGTTGGATTGGGGTGTCGCCTGCAAAGTTTAGATTACTTCGCAAATGGTTTTACGACTAACTTCCCGCGAAGTAAGCCATTGGAAGTTGTGATATCTCGCAATTCTTTAATTCTTCAAAGAATTGAACGAATTTTTACACATACAGAGTTTCTTTTGAGTTAAGAATAAACTAAAAGATCATCGTTAAGATTCCTGTGACTTATTAAGAAGACTGTAAATATATACATGCAAAAAATTTATTTGACATTGATGTATATAGTTTAATTAAATTTTATGCATATCTAGCTATGGCTGTATTTATCATTTCATGCTCGAAATAATTTTGATCCATAAAATTCGTTTCATCAACCATGAGCAAACATATCAATGATATAGTAATGCTTTGTATAAATGAAGACTAATGAAACCTACATGTATGCTTAATAGGTAAAATCACACAAGAATTTATTTACATTCGCAAAAAATTACTTATACCGCTAATGATACATGTATGTAATAATATGAAAACTGTTTCAATAAAGTAATGAACTATTTTAATTTAGATTAACACTGGTAAGGTTCATCGATCCTTTTCTATACATGTATAAGAGAGATAACTCACACAAACATAAATGACTTCTATTATTGTTCTCGTTATTAATTAAAACCGTGTTAAAACCAGAAGTCACTGTCGAGACTGAAGCTCTACTGGTTTGTGCTTATAGCAAAGGAAGAGAAAAGTACTTAAGCAGTTGGGCATTGAAACTTTACAACAGCAATAAATAGAATAATGATCCTTGATTATAAGTCTCTTTATATTCTTAGTGTAGACTACTTGCATGCCACATTATATTATAATCAAACTAAAACTGTATTTGGAGTAACATTTTGAGAGTATTTAACAGAAATTTTATTTTTAGTAACTAAGGCAATAATGTTAATCGAAGTCAAAAACCGATATAAAGAATTGTGTATCGTAGTGTAGTCTACTTGTGAGGCAAGTTATATTGAAATCAGACTAAATCTGTAGGAGGAGTAACATTTTGAAAGATTCTATTTTTAGTAACCACGGCAACAATGTTCATCGAAATCAAAAACCGATATACAGAATTATGTATTTTAGTGTCGTCTAATTGTGTGCCAAGTTATTTAAGAAATCACTGTCTAGTTTGGAGAGTATGCCTGGGCATCAACAATAGTGGGAAACATGGGATTCGCCCGTTATGCTAAAATTATCCCATGTTTCCCACTATTGTTGATGTCCCTGGCATAATCTCCTAACTAGACAGTGATTCCTTATATTTCCATTTCATAGTGAAATAAAATTGTAGACTTAGACATTAAAAATGTAGACTAATAGATTTAAATTACACGAGGACTTCCATGCCAATTTCAAAAGTCCTGCACACTGACGTCAAACACAAAGGCAGCCGCACGAGATTTACCAGGTACCTGCATATTTGGCCTCCTTAGCGTCAGACACAGAGACAGATGCGCACGAGATTTGCATGCGTATTAGGCCTCCTAAGCTGCTGACCTATCGACCTGTCTAATTTACATTCCGGCAGAATTATCAAGAAATAAACTCCCACAACTTTCAAACAGTTATCACAGAGAAAAAAATTAGAAATGGAAATATATTGAAATCAGACCAAATGTGTAGGAGGAGTAGCATTTTGAAAGACTTTCACAGAAATTTTTATTTTTAGTTACCACGGCAACACCGTTCATCGAAATCAAAAACCGATACACAGAATTATATCTTAGTATAGTCTAGTGTATTGAAATCAGACCAAAACTGTAGGAGGAGTAGCATTTTGAAAAATTGTTTATAGACAGACAGACAGCTAGACGCCGGACGCATTACTATCGCATAAGCTCTTCTGGTCTCTGACCAGTAGAGCTAACAAGAGGCCCATGGGCCACATCGCTCACCTGAGAAGCTCTTTACCAGATTTCCCCCTTGTAATACATATTGTGACCCCACCCTACCCCACGGATCATAATTTAAACAATTTGAAATCTACACTACCCCCGGATGCTTCCACATAAGTTTAAGCTTTTCTGGCCCAGTGGTTCTTGAGAAGAAGATTTTCAAAGATTTTTTTCCTATATACTCCTATGTAAAACATTGATGGGCAATTGTGGCCCAACCCTACCCCCGGGGGGGGGGGGTCATGATTAGAACAATTTAGAATCTACACTACCCCCAG
>NW_026937563.1:0-79189 GCF_032062105.1 Saccostrea cuccullata
GGTACTGCTCATACATGTAAAAGACCTTCACATTGTAAGGATTCCTGGCATACTGCTCAGAAAAAAATTCAGCTGCCTTTTATAGTTCCATTGTTTATTAGAAATCTCATTTCTGAGTTAGCCCCGCCCATTAGATTAATAAACCCTGCCCACTGGGACTGCTTTCTGGGACTGCTGGGACTGCTTTCTGAGACCGCTGGGACTGCTGGGACCGCTCTGGGACCGCTGTGGGACTGCTATGGGACCGTTGCGGGATTGCTTTAGCAGTCTCAGAAAGCATTCCCCGGGACTGCTCTGGGACTGCTTTGTGTCAGGTTAGGTCTGGTTGGTACTGTATCTTGGTGAGTTTGAGATAAAAGATACCACAGAGTCCGACACTTCTGTTTCATTCTTGGATATTTTACTTGAAAAAGACACTAATGGTAATCTAACAACCAAACTATATGATAAACGTGATGACTTTAAATTTTCTATCGTCAACTTCCCTTACTTATACAGCAATATACCTTCATCACCTGCATATGGAGTATATACATCTCAGTTGATTCGATTAGCAAGAGCATGCTCTACGTATGAACAATTTCTAAATCGTGGTAAATTATTGACAAGCAAGTTGATGAAACAAGAATATCAGCATTCTCGTTTAAAGTCATCATTTCGTAAGTTCTATGGTCGATACAATGACCTTGTCAGCAAATACAATTTATCACTGAGTCAAATGCTGACTAACGTTTTTCATTACAATAGTTAGTGCATTATTTATACGCTGAATTGACGACGGATTTTTCCGTTCTTTCCTGATCATGACAAGGAGCGCACGGCGGGTGCTACCGGTCGGCAGGGGATGCTCACTCCTCTATGGCAGCTGATCCCATCTCTAAAGTTTTGGGGGTCCTTGTTTGCTCTGCTTTTTTTGCATTGTTTTATGGACTTTGACACTATGATAAATTGTATTTGCCGACAAGGCGATTATATGTAGGATGTGAAATGTGGAATATTTTCTTTGCTACAAATGAAATTGTTTCATTGCCTTTCCTGTCCTTGCCTATTTGTCTGTCCGACTGTCTGCAATTATTTTACACATAAATTTCAGAATCATGGGGACTACCGTATAAGTGGAATTTGCAAGACGCAAGTTTAGCAATTTGTCCTTAAACATTGGTATTTTATTTTTTACGAGATGTTATTTTGGCGATTTTATTTCTAAAAAGCTTTCTTAAGAAGTTATATCAAATAAATCGCAATTTTTTTTCAATTTTATTATTCTTGGCACACTCACTAAAAACATGAATAATGCCCAAATTAAATCTTCGCTGAAAATTCTGCTTATCTGGTATTTACTTATTTTAAATTATTGAACTTCATTGTGCACGTGCACGTACTAGCAAATATTTTGTGTCACGAGCTGTAGGACCAGACAACATTTCTCACAATAATGGGACAAGTACAAATAGGCATGGGATAATGAGATTATTTTCTTCGAAGAAAACCATTTCATTGTCCCATGCCTATTTGTACTTTTAGCATTAAATAACAATGGTGCGCAAACATTTTCCCCGATTAATTTAAAGTACATTATTCAAGAAAAATGTTCATTAAATTGAAAAACATTATTATTTTTTCCTTCAAAAAATAATCGAAAAAGAAAGAATTCTTAAAAAAAAAAAACACAACACTAAAATTCAAACAAAGGCAAAAAGCAACATGATTCTTCAGTTAATGGAAAATATAACAAAGTGACAAGCATTGCTACATGTTACCAGGGTTGTAAAAATGATCAGAAATCAAAATCGATGTTTAAAATATCTTTAATCTGAATTTTTTTTTAGTTTTGTTGCAATGATTTCATTGTTATTAATATGTACCCGGGGTATCAGTTGGAGAGTAACTGTTTTAATAAGTTTAAAGGCATGAGTAGCACGGGACAGATTTTTCTTTAATACGAGTGTCATGGGACACACATTTTTTTGTTAAATGAAAATTTTGTTTTGTACCATTCCCAACATTGTGATGAACTTTACCTGGTCCCTTATGTATACCGGTATATCTAAAGGGTTGTCATTAGTCTGATTAGCAACGCATCCAATAGTTATATTGCATTTAGCTCATTTATACTCCATAAATATCGTAGAATATCATTAAAGAGACCACTAAAGATGTTAGATGTTATTTTCGACACTACCCAAACTTTATCTTTTTGAAATTTAATGCTTGAATGTGGTGAACTGACGAATATTAAAACACGAACACCAGAGTACTTGTGTTATTTCCCTTTTATGTTGCTACAGGTCATTTAATTTTCTCTAACAAGGTGAACTGACGACCGCATGTGTCATCTTCTCAACAGATAAATATAAAATAGATAACACGATCTTCTCTGCACCCGCAAATGCAATCTATTACTAGGTCAAATGCTGACTAATTTTCATATGAATGGTTACGCCATTATTTGCACAAGGCAGGTATGACCAAGTGAAATAAAATGATCTCAGAGGTCTGTGTTTGTTCTGCTCCTAATTTCTATTGTTTATTAAGACATTGTTGCATGACTGGTCGTTTTATTTATCTTTCAATAAACAATTTCAATTGTAAAAGAAAATGTACAAAATGTAAACAAATATGCATTGTAGTAATAAAAAAATGCATTACAATACGAGTAGGCTTAATTGCTGCATGTTTGTAATTTCCATGTGTCATTAAAAGATAAACATATGTATTAAAATGTAAACTGCATCAAATTGTATGCATAAAGCTAAGTTAAAATGCAAATATCGACTTTTTTTCTTCAAATCTGCAATGCAATTAATGAACAATGAAAGAATATTAATTCTAAATTTTTCAATGTCATTATTACACCCTAAAAATAAGATTAAAATAAAGACATTTTTAAATACGGTACTTACATTCTAATGTACAACGAATCTCTTAATTAAACCGTAAAATAGTCAGGTGAGAACTAGATAAACATCTGTAATGAAAATATTGTAGATAGCAAGCAGATAACGTGTTTAAATCTCCCACTGGGCAATACTTCGTGCATCATAAAAACGAATCGAGTTTTACAATTTAATAAAATCAAAAAAATACGAGGGTTGTTTGGAAAGTTCGTTGACTAGCACTATAAAATTAATACAGCTTTAGATATATCTGATTTTATGTAAAACTGCATTAATACTGTTCAATATTACATATACTATATTATTATATTGTCAAAGGACGATGTAAAATCTTGCATTTTATCCCTACGTGCCCTTGTGAAAATGTCACAAAATTCGTCGTTGGAAATTCGTAAATAGAAAGTTAATACGCGAAAAAATAAGAATCTGATATCAAAGGCTACTGAAGTTTTGCTTTATAAACATTAAATCTCGCATAGACCCTGGCTTTTTGTAAGTAAAACAGATACACTGCATGTAACTATCCTTTATAATCGCAATTTAACAATTGGAAAATTCCTTAGTGTGGATCTAATGAAGGATGATTAACAACTTTACAATGGTTGAGGAAATGATGATTAAAAAAAAACCCACATTATCTGCTTTACAATAACTTTGTAAAATTTTCCTCGTTTTTTTTTTGTCTTTTAACTTTTTTTTTATATTTTTCTCGGGTTTCATTTCCCGTTTATATTATATATCTCATTTGTAGAAAAGGTAAAGCCTAAATGTTTTAAAACAAGTTCCTACGTCGTTTGTTGTTGCTCATGTGACGTAAAATGGTGCATACATATTGAGTCCTATTTTTGAAGACGTTAAGTAGCGATTACATGTACTCTTTGCCATGGTGGTGCAAACAGAAATAGATTAAGAACGTGAAAAGTTCAACTATTTCATCGTGAGCGTCCCCTTTTAGCTCACCTCAGCGAAGCTGGGGTGGGGGTAGCGATAGGGGGTTGGGGTGCCAATGTGATACTCTCGGGGTAGGTTTCGGCGTCTGCGTAAAAGGTTGAGGTTTTTGGAGCAGTTTACTTTTTAAGTACTTTTATGCCTTATATTGTTCAGACATACAGGTGTAATCATTTTATTGTACCAGATAAAGTTTCAGATTTCAGGAAAAGAATTACAAAAGTAATGGTTTGGAGTGTTCGACGGTGGCAGTGTTTCAATGCAAACGTTGAAAAGAAATGTTAATGGAAACCTAACAACCAAGCTCTATGATGATATGTGATGACTTAACTTTTCTATCGTCAACTTCTGTTACAAATGCAGGCTATATCAATATCACCTCCGTCGACGGGAATGTTGAAAGTGGAAAACATTGAAATATGAATTTAAAGAATTTCAAAGTGAACTTTAAAATTCCACATTGGTTTCTACACTTAAAATCAAAGCCATGCTCTTCCAAATTACACTTACGAGAGAGAGAGAGAGAGAGAGAGAGAGAGAGAGAGAGAGAGAGAGAGAGAGAGAGAGAAAGAGAAAGAGAGAGAGATTTAAGCGTTGCATGCAGTAATCGGGAGTATTATTATATGATTCCATGGATGGCGCCAAGGTTAGGGAACCCTGGATTCAACAAAATAACAAACACAAGAATTTGATGACAATATAGTGCATAATCCATAGAGATGGAATACGTTAAATTGATGTACATTATAGTCATAAGTTCAAGATGACAAATATTTCCAAGAAACGAGTTGGGTGTTAATATCTCCATCATTCATGATGATTCTGATCAAATGATTATTCACTCTATCATGTTTTTTTTTCAAACATTCTATCTGTTTTCAAATAATGGCAGATTGCTATTTCTTTTTTATACATAAGTCTTTCAAATTTATTCATAACTGATTTCTTTTTACCCCCATCAATGGTTGATAGCGCGCAGTGAATTCAAATGGTCAACAAATTACATTTTTTTGCCGAATTAAAACCACGCCCCACTGAATAGAATAAGGATGTAATATACAATTATTATAGTAGCCTTGCCAGATACTTTCTGTTTTCAGTTAACGTCTTCGGAATGGAAAACAAAGTATCAGTGTGAGTATAATTTACATTTTTGTTATATTTATACCGTATAAGTAGAATTTTTAGCGAGGTTTTAATTATAGCAGTTTTGGCATGGGTGCTTACATCGCTTAAATTGAATTTCACTAAAAATTAGTTGCATATTATTTGTATTAGATTCTTTAGTTAGCATTTTAAAATCGCTAAAATTACTTTTCGCTAAAAATGAAATACCAGATTTTAGGTAGAAATCACTAATTTTTTGTCTCGCTAAAATTTCCACTTATACGGTATATCTCTTGCTCGGTTTTGGATCTCTTAAATAGATACAAGATATATTAAAATTTATAAAGATTTGAAAATGACCAAAGACACGATTTTAAAAAAAAATTGGTACGCCTTGTTGTATAATAGAAATACTTTTATATTCTGTTTTCACTAAATCAGGGGATCTAAAAAAGACAGAAAAGAATTAATAAAAATCTAATTGTAAGACAAACGAGATTACTTCAATTTTTTTATCTTCAAATTTATTTATGTATAAATATCCAAACATCACCTGCATTTTTGTGGAAATATCCAAATATCACCTGCATAGCAAACTTATTCTATACTGCCTCACTAGTTAGCCAGCTTTTCTAGTGATATGGTAGTGTCTCCCTCTTTCAGGCAAGTTTAACCCTTGGATAGGTGAGCGCTTCACGTTGTATACATTTACCACCTTATTTGATACTCACAGGAATATCAATCCACTTTTTTATTATATACCTAATGTGTATCACCCAATTTTACTGTTGAATTTACGCTATCATGTGACGTCGTGATTCGATTTTTCTGGATTACCATGCAACATGTTGTTTTCTGAATCCATATCACCATCTCTGAAACTGATGACGTAGTACGCAGAAATATAACGTTATTTTTCTTGCGCGTTAAAAAGCCCCTTTTTATATTTTGCTACATTTTGCTAGTTATGAGGGGGTATATAATAAATTTATCATTATAACAGTAACTTGATCCGAAGAGCCGTATCAAGTCTCGTTGACATTCGCGGATCATCAGATCCAACTCGACGCTTCAAGTCTCATTAGATTTGATGATCCGCGCCTGTCAACTAGAAGTGATACGACACTTCAGATCAAGTTACTGTAAAAATACTATATATTTATCAGATTTTTTAAACCGAGATAGGCTGCTAATAGATAAGATGATTTTATCTGTAAGATTTCACGATTCTCAGATAGGACTGATTACAAAGACACTTTAAAAAGACATTCAATTTATATCAAGTAGAAAACAAACAAAAATCCCGAAAAGACTACTATGTTACTCTTATCTTGACAAGAGTCTATTCGTTGACTAAATGTGAAAATCTTCGATGCGGAACCTCCGACTCTGTATCTGAAGGAACGTGTTATAATTTTAACGGCTAAAAATCTACAGTGAACGCCAATATGTCGGAAAACAGACGCAGATACCACTTTAACGTAGGTCGCAGGTTTACAGGGCTTTTAAAAGTGTTCGAAAACATACCATGAAAATTACCTATATGATTTCTCTACCTTTGATTTCCATTCTCTGAAAATTTTATAAAATTCGTCTGCACCGTTTTTGTGTAACTGAATTCCAAAGATGTCATTGTTGTAGTCACATTTTCAACGGTATTCTGTTGAATTATATAGGAAAAACGTCGTTTTTGGCTTGTTTCAGGCAAGGTTTTGATTTAATAAATATCATTAACTTTTAAATCGTGCAGACGAATTTGTTTATCCTTTGGTATTTAAAAATAGAATTCATTTGAAATGAATCTATGTAAAAAAATTAATATGTGTTCGGGTTCATTTTTTCGTAATTAAATTGTAGATCATTGCTTTTATATTGACAAATGTAGCATTTTTAAAAACAAACGTTATAAAATATCGCAACGTCATGCTTGGCGTCGTGAATATCGATCCGGTTTACAGAGCACACAAAAAAATGCGGATTTTAAGAAAAGGGAAATTCACGTAAATCTGCTTTTAAGTGACCAGTATCATAATAATTCAATAAAATAACTATTAGACATTTTCCCTTTCAGCTCATTTCCACTAATATTAGTGAAAATTCACGTAAAAGGCGTAAACCAACAATCAGTCCTTTAGTTGTTTTTTTTTTTTTTTTACAAAATGTATATATATTATTTTCTTTATGTGTTTATTTCTTACCGTTTCCCCATTTTTACAAAAGATATAGCTAGATAATGCACTGAATTTTTCCCTTTCTCACCGTGACGTCATAATCAGATGTGCACAAGAAAGTCGCCCAAATCATATAAATTGCGTACCCAGTTTTAATGACGTCAGCAAACCCGTGACCTACGTTAAGTGAATATTACAAGACGTCATGTGTTGACAACCGAAATTTGAAATATTTCCTTTAATAAAGTACGAGGAAGAAATGATATCTGTAGACGTCAACAAGAAAAAAAAACATATGATATATCCCTAGCAAAAAAACAAAGTTTATTATAGATAACTATGGTATATGAAAGTTCCAAAGTGTTCATTAAAGTTTCAAAGTTGTAAATCAAAGTTTCACGGTTATTATTAAAGTAAATCAAATTTCCAAAGTTTTCAATAAAGTAAATCAAAGTTCCAAACATTTCACTGTAGCATCTATATGTATATATAGGGAATGTAACTCATTTCACTGGTAGCTATTGTAAATGTGATGTTGACATTAAACTCATTAAATACATTCTGGGGGACTTCTAATTTTTTGACACTGTTCACCCTTTTAAACAAACAAGTAATCTAAGACTCTTTTCCATTTAGAGTCAAGGGAATAATTTGTTCTGTTGTCCGGTCACACTCTCTGTGAGATAGGGTAGACAAAACAAAGTTTTTTTCTCAAGATGTGATAGAAGTCGATGACACCGGTCATCTAATCACCAATATTTTACTTTAAATGACAACATCTAATTTCGGGATACATCTTTACTCCTAAATCTTAGGAATGAAATATGCAAGTACACAACGATCTGCCACTCTATGAATAGCAATTGTGTCATTCCATATCTGAAGCTTTGTGCAAAATATGTTATTAAGAATTTATATTGAAGATGATGATTTGTACTTTAGATGAGAAATAATCATACCTAAGTACCTTCTTAGTAATCATTCATAAAAATTTTAAAAAATGCTTCTATATTTCTATCGATGACGCAGGGATCTTGTTTGAATTTCCATGTACAACATTTTAACACCAATGTACATGTGTATTCTGCATACCGAGAACTTGAATGTACTAAAAATGATCTATATACAACCATTCCTCACGACAATTTAAGGTCCGGGCTTTTTGATATCATTGCTGCTTTTTTAATAAAAATGGAACAAGTAAAATTATTTATCTGGTCATTGGTTCTTTGCAAATTGATTTTGTTAAAACACATTCTGATTACACACACAAGTACTCTGAAGTTGACATCAAAGAGATGCTTAAGTTTCTGATTGGCAATATCTGTGGTTTTTGGAGACCAGGTATTTAAACAATATATTGTAATCCCATGGCTACAAATAGCGCTCCGTTATGTTATGCGTGAAAAGGACAAAACACTTGCTGTAACCTTTAACTCGACATTTAGATATATCGACGACACATTGTCAATTAACAATGGAAATTTTCAGTCCTACGTTCATACGGTATAGTCGCCCGCGTGGCGCAGTGGTTAAGCGTCTGCTCTAGAGTCGCGAAGTAAGGAGTCAATCCTTACGTCGCGGGTTCGAATCCCACTGCGGGACGTGGAGACCGGTCCTTCGGATGAGACCGTATAAACCGAGGCCCCGTGTCGCAGTAGGTGTTGGCACGAAAAAGATCCCTCACTGCTCAAAGGCCCTAAGTGTCGAGCATAGGACAAAATTTGTAGCCCTCCACCGGCAAGTGGTGGCGTCTCCATATGAGTGAAACATTCTCGAGAGGGACGTTAAACAATATAAAATCAATCAATCAATCATACGGTATATCCTAATGAGCTTAATGTAAAGGATACCATAGAGTTTGACACATCTGTTTCATTCTTGAAATCTTTTCTTGAGGAGACATCAATGGTAATCTAACAAACACGCTATATGATTAATGTGCTGACTTTAATATTTCTATCGTCAGCTTCCCTGTATTATGCAGCAATAAACCTTGATTACGGGCATACGGAGTATATATATCTCGGTTGTTTGGGTACCCAAGAGCATGCTCTACGCATGAACAATTTCTAAAACGAAGTTAATTATAGACAGTCAAGTTGATGAAACAATTATAAGAAAACAGCAGACTTGTTTAAAATCATCATATCATAAGTTCTATGGCCGATACAAAGAGTTTGTAAGCAGATACAATTTATCAGTGAGTTATGAGCCGATTAACGTTTTTCATACAAATTTTCAGTCCATTATTTATACACTTAATTGACAACGAATGTTTTTGTCATTACCTGATCAAGACAAGGAGTACCTCTGGTGTTTCGGGGGTCCGTGTTTGTTCTGCTTCTATTTTGTATTGCTTTATGGTCTTTGATATTGAGTGCTGTTCGTTATCTCCATGTCCTTCTGAGTGTAAGGATGTTTACATCGGAGAAATAAGTTACAAACAAAGAACTCGGATACGAATCCAGAATTAGCATTAAGATAACCTTGAACATAGACAAAATTTAATTAAGTGAACATTTAATTGTATGCAGGATAAGAAAAAAATTGATTTTGCCTTTTTTAGGATGTTGTTTGGTAACCAACTCCAAACGGAAACATTTTAAAACTATCTTTATTCTGAAAATCAATAACATTCTTTGATTTGAAAACGTTTAGCTCATTATAACGTCACAAAAGACGTTAAAATATATATTGCACATCATAGGTTTTTTGAACCCGCACGTTTCACGGAAGAAAATGCAGCTAAAACAATTCGTCTTTTCCTTAAACTTCAATATGCCAATAAAGGAATTGACGTGGTAAATATTAGTAATATTCTTAATCACAAAAGGGTCCAGTCTTGTATACCACCATATTTCAAGTTAAAGACTACGCCTTGTATTTCCTAAAAAATATACATCGACCATTGCTTCCAAACTTTTCAATTACAAAAACACTTTACATGGCCTGGATATCGACTATCTGAAAAATAATCCCCTTTCGTGTTCATGTTCTTCTTCGCCCTATAACTATAGTCCTGCTGGACACGTTATTACAGGTGACGTAAATATAGTTCGTAATGAGGACCTTAGATCACTTATTTTAAAAGGTCCTAAATATAGGGAACCCCGATCCTTCAAATGGCGTCGAAATTTCATAAATATTATGGATTCTGTTGAAAATTACGCCAGACGATGGGCTAGATATGAAAAAGAAGATATTGACACTTTGTCAGAATGGATTAAATGTATCAGATCCATGTTAAACTCACGTATTAAAAGATTGAGGGGCAAAATGAAAACCATCTATCCTTCTGTGTTCAATAAACCAGAAGTGAAAAAAGACTTAGATAGATTACACGATCAGTACGTACTAGTTCCTGCCGACAAAGCAGGTACAATGTAACAACATTGTCTTCGTTTGTAAGGTTCATTATATAAATTGCATTTTAGAAGAACTTGGATTTAATTCTACAAGTGGTAATCCTATTTATACATATACTACTCTTTCTAAGGAAGAAATTCTTCAAAATCACCTGTCAGTTTTGAATACTTTTAATATTCCACAGAGCCAAAATGAATTTGAACTACCTTATATATATATTGGATTCCGAAACTTCATAAGAATCCTTACAAACAAAGATACATTGCAGGTTCCAGTAAATGTTCAACCAAGCCTCTTTCGTTACTTCTCACTAAAATATTGACAGTAGTGAAGGAAAAACTTCAAGAGTACTGTACAACTATATATTCAAGAAGTGGTGTAAATCAGATGTGGATACTTAAAAATTCTAAAGAACTTTTGGACAATTTGAAATCACAAGACTTTACAAAAATCAACAGCATAAAAACTTACGACTTTTCAACTTTATACACAACAATTCCGCACGACAAATTTAAATCCAGGCTTTTTGATATCATGGACAGCTATTTCTTCAACAAAAATTGAACTCGTAAGTTTACTTACCTCGTCATTGGTCATTTGAAAAATTATTTTGTTAAAACAGATTCTGATTGCACACATAAGTACTCTGAAGTTGACATCAAGAAGATGCTTGAATTTCTGATTGACAATATCTATGTGGTTTTTGGAGACCAGGTATTCCAACAATCAATAGGAATTCCCATGGGTATAAATTGCGCTCCGTTATAAGCAGACTTATTTTTATATTCATATGAAGCAGAATTTATGCAAAATCTTTTGCGTGAAAAGAAAAAAAACACTTGCTGTGGCCTTCAACTCGACATTTAGATATTTCGACGACGTATTGTCAATTAATAACTAGATGCTGTCATGAGACAGTAATACCCGCACTAAGGTGTTTGCCTCTAAATACACGCTCCTACATATTGGGCGGCTTTCCAAGGAAATAATCAAAATAATTCTATAATTTACATGTATTAATCAAATTGATTATGAAATTCTCAGACCCTGTGACCTATAACTCAAAACCTCTTATATTTATTTTATACATGCTTAATTCATTATATAGCAGTTTGAGTTTTATTAATGATGTAAATTCATGCACGGATCTGTCGGGGGGGGGGGGGGTCAGGACCCCCCCCCCCTGGAATTTACTAGGTTAAAAAATGTATACACTAAAAGAAGGAAACAGTTACAATGGACCCCCCTTGGAAAATGCAGATCCCCCCCCTGGTAAACACGAATATGTGTAAAGTAGGTATGAAAAGTTAAACATTTGCGGCAATAGAAGTCACCACTACCCCCACCCCACCTCCACGATATAGGTTTTTGACGTTTGGGTGAGATTTACTTTAGGTTTTTTTTTTGGTTGTCAATTTCTGGGATAGGATTTTTTTGACTGAGGTGGACCCCCCCCCGGAAAAAAATTCTGGATCCGCGTCTGAAATTAGATTTTGATATATGTTTTGCTCATAATAGGACCTTTTTAAATTTACTACCCCCCCCCACCCCCCCCCCCCCACCTCGACACCACAATCACACAGCACATACTTTTTGGAATAGGCTAGATGGAAAAGGTTTGTTAAAATTTAAAATCGTTTGTAATGAATTAATTTAAAATTTGTTCTTGTACTATACATGTGAACATGTAAATTTCTACATTACATCACGTTGCGTCACCCATTATGATATTTATAGACTAAACAACATTTGGCACACCTCGGCCGATTCCCACTTCATCTGATAAGGTGACGGAATCGACGAAAGTTCATTTTGGCACATGGTTGCAGTCTGGTGTGCATTGGATTAATTCATTTTGTGTTATAATTGGATTTATATTTCATGAAGTTTACGAGACACAGGGAGTCGGTAAGTAGAAGTCAACGACTAGGTTAAAGTTTAAAAAGGGTCAAAGATCATCCCATATGCCACACTAGACGAATTTTATATTGTGAAGTTATCTCCCGTTGTCGATGTGACTGCCAATACTGGTGCGGATCCAGAATTTTTTTTCGGGAGTAGGGAGGGGGGTTCACATCTCAGTCAAAAAATTCCAGCCCAGAATTTCGTGACAAGCAGGAGAAAAAAATTGAAAACAATTAAACAAATAAAAAACAATGATAGTGAGGACAATGTTTTCTAAGTTTATAGGGAGAGGATGTCAAGAGTCATTTTTTACTTGCTACAGTATATAGTCTTGTTTAAATAACAAAGCAAATGCCAGATGGGGGGGGGGGGGGATTCCAATCTTCCTACCCACTTCCTGTCCCTGAAATAACAATCTATTTTGTGATTCCAGTTTAATATAGTATATTTTTTTTCCATTTGACTAATTATTATACATATTTTGTTTCTTGTGTTTATAGTATGTCTGTCTATAAGTCTGCAAAAATTAAATCCTATCTAGCTTGCCCATAAGTTTTAAGTGGGATGGGCTATACATATAGCTTCCAAATTTTATAGGTTTATTTCTTGTGACAATTTAATAAGACCTTTAATTTGGGTACCATTAATTTTTACCTCTGATCGCTTGACATGTGATACACATTTTTACAAGAAAAATACCAAACTTTAAACTCTGCCTAATTTTTTTATCAGTAGGTGCTAGGGCTTTCATACTTATCATGACATATTGTATTTATTTTGAACTGTCAACAGGAATAAATATGTTTGACCTTGACCCTAGAGTTTGAACCACTTAAAAAAAAATTAACCTTGGCAATTAACTTTTGAACAGGAATTACTAGAGATTTCTTTATTTAACATGTGCATTCCTTGTGACAAGACTTTCTTCTGATACTAATGATTTGAACCCTTGACCTTTGAGTTTGACATATATTTGAGAAACTTCAACCATCGCCATTAAGGCTTCCATACTGGGACATCAGTGTTTCACAAACACATCTTATCTTCATTATTATTTGGTGGTGTCTCCATATGAGGGAAGATGTATTCACAACAAACAAACAAATTACTAAAGAAAATATAAAACATAAATATGTTGGTCATGCATATCTCTGCAGGAAAAAAAACAGCTTTTCAAAAACTCCAACCATATTGTAACCCTTTCAAAACACTCATTTGAGCTTTTTTTGTTTCCTTAGCATATAATGTCTGTCGTTATGTGTTGTCCATCTGTTTGTCTGAAAACTTTTTACATTTTTAACTTCTCTAGAACCACTGGGCCAATTTTACCCAATTCATATAGAAATATGTACATTTGTATGTCAGACTCAGTCCATTTGTCTAAAAAAATTTAATCTTGGTTATCACGGTCATATCTACTGAATGAGAAGAGACATTCTTATTAAACTTATTATTAGTATATTTACCTGTGAGAATGGCATGGTTTTTTTTTTTTTAACATGTGACCTAGAAGTTTGACCAACTTGCAAAAAAATTAAGTTGTTATAAATTCATCATTTTGAAAGAGAAAAGTTAGGGCATTCATATCATAATGCATGTTTATTATTACCTGTGATAAGACCTTTCCAAATACTTATACACTGTGACCTTGACCTTGAAGCGATCAAGCCTAACCTACTTTTCAAAAATGTTGCATTTCCTTATAACTTTTGATTGAGATGAGATATGACTCTCACATTTGAGATGTACATAAATTACTCATAAGAATTCAAGGTGTTCCCCAGCATGCAATGTTTTTTTTATGCGCCCAAATTTTTTTGGGGCGCATATTGTTTTTGTCCTGTCTGTTTGTCTGTTTATCTGTTTGTCTGTTGTCAAGTTTAACCTTGGCAAAAACTTTTGAACCGTAAGAGATAGAGACTTCATATTTGGTATGCATACTCCTCTAACAAAGTTCTATCAAATGACAACAAGGTCAATGACCTTGTGACCTTGACTGTGACTTATATGCTTAAAATAGGTTTTTCAAGTGTTGGTCTTAACTTTTGAACCATAGGAGATAGGGACTTCATATTTGGTATGCATACTTCACTAAAAAGGTTCTTTCAAACAACACCAAGGTCAATGACCATGTGACCTTGACTGTGACCTATATACTAAAAATAGCTTTTTCCACTTTTTGCCATAACCTTTGAACCATAGGAGATAGAGACTTCATATTTGGAATGCATACTGCACTGATAAAATTCCTTCAAATGACATGAAGGTCAATGACTTTGTGACCTTGACTGTGACCTATATGCTAAAAATAACTTTTTCCACTTTTTGCCATAACTTTTGAACCATAAGAGATAGGGACTTCATATTTAGTATGCATACTCCACTTATAAAGTTCTTTCAGTCAACACCAAAGTCAATGACCATGTGACCTTAACTGTGACCTTTATACTAAAAATAGCTTTTTCTACTTTTTGCCATAACTTTTGAACCATTGGAGATAACAACTTCATATTTAGTATGCATACCCCACTAATTAAGTTCTTACAAACAACACCAAGGTCAATGACCTTGTGACCTTGACTGTGACCTATATGCTAAAAATAGCTTTTTGCGTACTTTGTTGACGCTGGGCGCATGGTATTTCACAAACACATCTTGTTACCCCTTGACGTTGATGTTTTACATAATTTTCAAAATATTTAACCCTCCTAAAAGATTATTAGGCTTCTGAGTAACATTAAGGAAGACTTTATGTAAGTCTCACAGGGCTTTTTACACCAAAAACGTCATTTTCCGACCCACATTTGACTCCCCCAGGCAAAATCTAAATTCCAAAACCTTACTGCATATCTACATGACCCCACCAACCATCTCCCAAAAGATGATTAGGCTGCTGAGTAAAATGTAAGAGGAGTTCAGGGAAAACAGGGCTCTTGGTATGAAAAACATCATTTTTCGACCCCCATTTGACCCCCTGGGGCAAAATCAAAATTCCGAATCCTTACTGCACATCTACATGACACCCCCAACTATCTCCCAAAGGATGATTACTGTGAAAAATGTAGGAGGAGTTCAGGGAAGAAGGGGCTTTTTGTATAAAAAATGTCATTTTTCGACCCCCATTTGATCCCCCGGGGCAAAATCAAAATTCCGAAACCTTACTGCACATCTACATGACACCACTAATCATCCCACAAAAGATGATTAGGCTGCTAAGTAAAATGTAGGAGGAGTTCAGGGAAGAAGGGGCTTTTTGTATAAAAAATGTCATTTTTCGACCCCCATTTGATCCCCCGGGGCAAAATCAAAATTCCGAAACCTTACTGCACATCTACATGACACCCCCAACCATCTCCCAAAGGATGATTAAGCTACTGTGAAAAATGTAGGAGGAGTTCAGGGAAGAAGGGGCTTTTTGTATAAAAAACGTCATATTTCGACCCCCATTTGATCCCCCGGGGCAAAATCAAAATTCCGAAACCTTACTGCACATCTACATGACACCCCCAAACATCTCCCAAAGGATGATTAAGCTACTGTGAAAAATGTAGGAGGAGTTCAGGGAAGAAGGGGCTTTTTGTATAAAAAACGTCATTTTTCGACCCCCATTTGATCCCCCGGGGCAAAATCAAAATTCCGAAACCTTACTGCACATCTACATGACACCCCCAACAATCTCTCAAAGGATGATTAAGCTACTGTAAAAAATGTAGGAGGAGTTCAGGGAAGAAGGGGCTTTTTGTATAAAAAACGTCATTTTTTTACCCCCATTTAATCCCCCGGGGCAAAATCAAAATTCCGATACCTTACTGCACATCTACATGACACCCCCAACCATCTCCCAAAGGATGATTAAGCTACTGTGAAAAATGTAGGAGGAGTTCAGGGAAGAAGGGGCTTTTTGTATAAATGTCATTTTTCGACCCCCATTTGATCCCCCAGGGCAAAATCAAAATTCCGAAACCTTACTGCACATCTACATGACACCCCCAACCATCTCCCAAAAGTTGATTAAGCTACTGTGAAAAATGTAGGAGGAGTTCAGAGAAGAAGGTGCTTTTTGTATAAAAAACGTCATTTTTCGACCCCCATTTGATCCCCCGGGGCAAAATCAAAATTCCGAAACCTTACTGCACATCTACATAACACCCCCAACCATCTCCCAAAGGATGATTAAGCTACTGTGAAAAATGTAGGAGGAGTTCAGGGAAGAAAAGTGTGACAGACGGACGGACGGACGGACGGACGGACGGACGGACATGAGTAACAACAATATACCCGAACTTTCTTTCGAAAGTGCGGGTATAATGATAATTTCCATTCCTACGTCGACACGATATATCCTGGTGAGCTTGAGATAAAAGATACCACAGAGTTCGACACCTCTGCTTCATACTTGGATATTTTACTGGAAAAAAACACAAATGGTAATCTAACAACCAAGCTATATGATAAACGTGATGACTTTAATTTTTCTATCGTCAACTTCCCTTACTTATGCAGCAATATACCTTCATCACCTGCATACGGAGTATTTATATCTCAGTTGATTCGATACGCAAGAGCATGCTCTACGTATGAACAATTTCTTAAACGAGGTAAATTATTGACAAGCAAGTTGATGAAACAAGAATATCAACAGTCTCGTTTAAAGTCATCATTTCGTAAATTCTATGGTCGATACAATGACCTTGTCAGAAAATACAATTTATCATTGAATGAAATTCTGACTGACGTTTTTCATACCAATTGTTAGTCCATTATTTATACACTAAATTGACCACGGATTTTTTCCGTTATTTCCTGATTATGACAACGAGAACACGGCGGGTGTGACCGGTCGGCAGGGGATGCTCACTCCTCCATGGCACCTGATCCCACCTCTGATGTTTCGGAGGTCCGTGTTTGCTCTGCTCTTATTTTGTAAATTTGTTTAATGGACGTTGAGATTGATTGCTGTTCGTTATTTCCATATCCTTCATGTTTCTTAGTAAACTTGTATTTGAAGGGCCAACTGTGGTTTCCACAGCGCAATACTTCGTGCAGCATGGTAAAATCGTTTTAAATCGAGATTTACTTTTTCACAGAATCAATAAAACTTAGCAAAATTAAGAAATAACGGAATAAAAAATTTCATTAGAATATTATTTTACTGATTTTTAACGGACAAATCAATTGTCGTTGCATTGGTGTGATTTTGACGTTACGATAAAGTGAAGCTCTTTAAGAAGGGGTCGTAAAAATGTTATAAAGAAAACATTATACATTTATTGACTGAGTTCGAGGGCAACATGCGTTTTCTCGGACCCGAGAACCAAATTGTCTGCCTGAGACCGTTAGGCTGAAGGCAGACTGTTTGGTTCGAGGGTCCGACAAAACGCATTTTGTCCGAGAACTCTGTCAATAAATGTTTTGTTATACCTTTCATTTTATTTTATATTTTTTGACATACATGTATTTTGTACTAAATCGTAATGTAACATTAGATCTGTCACTGTTTAAATCAAAGAATGAAAATGAGATTAAGCTCCTCCAATTCTGTAACGTAAGCTGTCCAACATCTCTCTGAGCGGTCCAACATCTCACTCAGCGGTCCAACATCGATTTTTTTATGCCCGCTCAGCAAAACATTAAAAATGTTAGACTTTTTCTGTATAGATTTGTATAGGAACAAATTTTTAAAGGTATAACAATGTTGAATATAAACTCTTGAAATTAAAAACATTGGAATTTGAGATTCTTTCATTTTGTCCCCATACTTTTGAATATAAATTGTTTATGTATGTCATATTTTGTAGTACTCCATAACAGCAGGTTAATAACACTACTTTTGACATTTTGAGATGCCCTTTCGGAAACATGGCGGTAGATTTTTGTGTTTCTCACATTTATAATTCAGGAATACATGTAACTGTCTTATTTTTCGATTTCATAATGTGATCAATCGATTGGCTTCAGTGATAATTTGCATAAACGCCGAAGAAATATCACGCAAGACAATCCATTCATCACCTTAATGAAATTGAAAAGTAGGACAGTTTTTTATGCTTAGATGCGCTTGGTTCTGCCAATCCACGTGCTACAAGCCCTTTTTCTGTCTAGCTATTTGTCCCACCCTGCACGTAATTTTCTTTTATTTGCGCATTTTATTGAAGCAGTACATTCATGTATAAATAAAGTACATTAATTATTCGTATTCTTTTCTCGGACAAAAACATTGGAAATACTAATACATATATATTTTACAATTACTCACAGTATATTTTCAATTGAACAAAACATTTTTGTAGTATTTGTAAAATTGGCTTAAAAATGAAAAAAATACACTTTCCTGTATAACTCTTTTGTAAAATACCTGAACTTTGAAACGGTACCTTTAAAATTCCTAAACAATATATTTTCCCTAAACCGGGCATGTGAAGTCAAGTTAAGTTATATATGGTATGAAATTAAACAGTTTCTAAATACATTAAATGAAACGTACCCCAGTCGACTTCCTTGTTGGATAACTTATAAAAAAAAATGGAATATGGAGCATCGCAGTGATTATGTGTAGCATATTTAATCAATTAGTATTTTTGTAATCAACCCGATTAAACTCCGTAAAAAGCAAGAAATAAAATAATACCCCTTAATCTTTATTTCATCTCGTTCCATATCAAATAAATTGTAATTTTGATCAACAACAATGTCAATATAGAATTGAAAAGAATTGTTTACTAGTACTGAAAGTATCTGAATTTTTGAATATCCTATTGCAGCAAATCCGTTGACTTTCCTTAACTGTAAACAATATGCCGGTTCGCATTTCCTCGAATCAAAACAAAACGTAGCCTATAAGATTTTTGAAAATATCAAAATGCGATTTTCTATAAATTGAAATAGATAAAGAGTTTTATGTTAGATATTTTGAAATTAATGTGGACAAAGGCGGAATTTTCAATCTAATTAACTTTAAAAGCAACGACATTGAAAGAATGCGTACTATTTCATTAGGAGTGTACGTCTATGCTAATGTCGATGCATCCCCACATACTGTCTCGTTTGAAATAATGATATGAAAGATACTACAATTATTATAATCAATTCACAGGAGAATTGAACATACACCATTTTTTAAAATAAATAAAAGTATAGAATTAAAATAACGAATCAAAATGGTTAAGATATATTCCTTACTTCTCAAACGAATGAGATAACGACCATTTACCATTATTAATGCTACTTTGTGCACTTACACAGTATTTGATGTTTTTCAAGGACTGCTTTGGGATTTACTTTCAGATAAACAATGTGGATGTTTATAAAAAAATGTTTTTTATTTTTATTTTAAAAACTCTCATTTGATTGGGAAATTGTCATCAAACATCAAAAATATATATGAATAGTTATCAAACTATTTTGAAAAGGAAAACACATTATTAAATGAAAGACAGTACACAATTTACACACACTTTTCAACACATCTTCGACTCAGACATATTAAATCAAATATAATCTTCAACAAATCTTTGACTCAGACATATTTCATCAAAATATTATACTATCAAGATGGCAACTGAATATATATATATATTTTTATTTTTTTTAATAGAATTTTTGCAATCTTTCAAAATAGTTGCATTTCATTCACATTATCGAAATAAGTTGTGTAATAGCATAATATGAGGTAGTATTTGATTTGTCCACTTAAATTCACCGTTCACGGTAGCTAATTAATCGGTAGAGCTCTCTCTTCGTGATTGGGAGTTCGAAATTTCGAATCTCTGTCGCGACTGACCTAAGAAGATAAAAAATGGGTAACAACTGTTCCTTCGCAATGCGCTCGGCACTTTGAAGTGAACGTTGCGAGACCTTAAAAACCGAGGCCCTGTGTCAGCAGCAGGCGTTGGCACGAAAAAAAATCCCTCACTGCTCAATGGCCCTGAGTGCACAGTAAAGGTCAAAATTTAAAGCCATTTACCGGCATACGCTGACGTTACCATGTGAGTGAAAATTCTCGAGAGGGTCGTTAAACAATATACAACCAATCATTCAATTAATCACTTAAATTCATTACGACCCTTGGCATATTTTTGATAATTTAAGACTAACTAAAATGAAGATTTTTCTGTTTGTTTTGTCACTTTACATAAAGATCATATAGAACTTACCTGTAAATTAAAACGATATATTTAAGGAGAAGCGGATTATAAAAAAGCGTAAACTGACCCAATCCAGGTTATAATCGAATAATTTGCCCAAGAATTAGAGTTATTCCTTATAATTTAATTTTAAAATCATTAAACAACTCTGAGTGTAAAATTTCATTCATTTTTATTAGTTTAAATTATGCCGCGCAATAATACAACCTAACAACGGAAATGGGGGATCTAGAAACGATTCAACAATAATACAACGTCATCGTAGTACTCAAGGTAATTGAGGGGATCAAAAAACTGATTCCAGCAGGCAAATTGTTGTTTACACGTGGAAGGACATGGACGAGTCCTATCTGAAGTGAAAGGAACAGTTATTGAAGGTAGAATTGGCCATGAAACCCGATGACTGGAAATGGGATGTTTGCATGGATACTGAAGATTCAATTTGCAGATCGGCAGATGGTTGAATGCGAGAGGGAAAGTGCTCAGAATGACCGGATGAATTTGGCACATTTAATTTCCCGGCTGCGAACGGTAAGTCTACACGATTCAGTTCAGCATTGTGGACTTCTAGTGCAGGATTCATTATACTGCAAAGAGCATCGCTCATGGACTTTTTTTGTGTTGTAGAACAGTCGCGGCTATAGCTCCGGACAGATGCCTCGTTTTTGTGTCCACTCATATGCATGATATGGCGGATCTCGAAACCTGCGTCGCTCATACCCTGTATGGCGGTGGCTCGGAGACAGTGAGCAGTGTAAGATTTACTACAGTGAGCATTCTTTGCAATTTCGGACATAAAACGTGTGAATTGATAGTGTTTCAGAGGGATGTTTGAGTACCAAATGTCTTCATTGTTAGGATCTTTGAGTGCAGATTTTGAACATCGATTAAATAAACTGGTGGCGTCAGACTGAATTTTGGACATGAAGAGCCTGAGAGATTTGACTGGGCATTTATCACCTGCTGAAGGAATTGAATACATTCTTATTTCTTTTGAATTTTCATTTGCATCGATGCCACCCTGCCAGTTTTTTTCTTTTGTCGCATGAGAAAGAGTTACATATTCGCAGCCATTTTCATCAGTGGAGAAGAGGAGTGAATTTATTTTCAACTGTTCATGGAATTCAAGGCCACGGCTAACAAACTGCATGGACAAAATGAACCATATTCTGAATCGCAAAGACACAGGATTAAAAGATTCAAAGAGGTATGTTGAAATTTTTTCTAGGTCAGCTTTAGGAATAATTTCTTTATGCTTTGTAGGACGAGCCAAACCATCTTGAACATTTTTTTTCAATTTACCATCCAAAATGCTATTGCAGGTTTTAAATGGGCGATCACGCACAATATCGAAATCCCTTCCAATGTTTTGAATGTGTCGATTTAGGGCAGATCGAATAGACCTGAAGGAATTTTTATGGTACTCTGTAGCTTGTTCCTTCATTTTTTCAGAGCGTTTAGTGTCAGGTTTTGGAGTTGCTTCAGCATAGAACTTGCCAAGTTTTAAAGCGAGTTCTTCTGGATTTATTTTTTCAAAATCTGTCATTACCCCATAGGTTTCCAGAGACCATTCTGTTAAAAAAAAGTGGTTTAGGGGAATAAAAATTAAGAAAATGAAATTAAACAATCAGTAATCATGGTAATGATAATCTGTTTATGATACCCTAATAGCTTAATTAGTAAAGCACTCATACTTATGTATGAGAGATTCAGGTGCAATTCCTGATTGGGGTCTAGATCTACCATATTTACTGTTTGTTGTTTTTATTATTATTATTAAAATTAAATTTCTTTTTTTCAATCATGTGTGAATTTTCATTTAGATTTTTAAAAAATATATTTTTGTAGAATTAATTCAACAATATCATAGCCCAATATAGGCCTGTATATTCTACCTTGAAAAGTCCTCACACCCCACTTAGTTGCTTTTAAAGTAGATAATGAGTGTCTCTTTTCCATCAATTCTTGCAGTTCGATGTCGGAAACAGTTTTGAACCTTTTTTTTCTCGGGAATTTGCGGTACACAGAAATTTTCTGATTTTTCTTCTGCCAATGCTCTCTGTAATTCTTTTTCTGCACTGACACTGGACACTGATGCAAATGCATCATGCAGAACAATCTCATTAACCTCCTCCACTTGCATTTCCTCAGTAAATAGTGATTGAAGAATTTCTATATCATTTTCTGGTGGAGGGTCATTTGAAATAGACAGGTGTTGGTCAAAATCATATCCTAAGTTAAAATCTGCATCCATTTTCTTTGTTTACATTAGCAGACGATAAGAATAATCACTTCCAAAAAAATACTCCCATGTTTATTATAAATATGTACAAAATTTAATTAAAATTTTAAACACATTAAAAGAAAAACATTTTATTTTTTTGTAGGATTTTAATTTTTTATTTGATTTCCTTTAAATAAACACTTTCAAATATTCCAGTAGATATTAACCAGAAAAGTAGTTCCGGCAGCTGGTTGTTAGGGGGGCGTGTCCCCATACCAAACCAGGTTATTATGTTTTATTCTTGTGTTCCTTTTTGGAAATCAACCAATGAGAGACGAGAATATAATCAAAATTAAATTATATCAATATATTGTGTTTAATAGATCTCAGAGATTTAAAACAAAAACCGATTTATTTCCGACTCGGATTTAATTATCAGACACAGGTTAAAATCAATTTCACCATAGAATCGGTTAAAATTTAAATTTGAATGTTGATAATAAATATCATGTAAATTTTCACTAAAATCTCTTATTGTATTTATTGAGCTCATATACTCCATATATATAGCTTTAAGTTTAAGATCCAGTGAACGAAAGGTGTCAACAGCTTCGCAAGTGTGTTAAGGCTGTACATGGATGTTTCTATGCAAAATATTAATTAAATTCCATAATAGTTCTAACTACAGCAAAGAAAATGTTAAGACTTGTTTTCTAATACATTCTTGGTAACCACGACATGCGACAGCCAGTACACATTATGACGTCATATTATGACGTCATCAACCTCTTCTATACAAGTTTATGAGAAACATCAACAAGATCGCTTCGGCGCAAGGGCATACCTTACTTTGTTTTACAGAAACAAGGTTTTAAAAGACGCAGGATATTCCGAGGATATAAATTATTGCTGCACAAATGTCGGTTCTGCAATTGCTTAATTACTAATTCGTGCAGTTTAAGTTTAAACAGGGTAAAAAGTCATAGTCCAGTGTAAGTTTCTTGAAATTTTTATCGACATTATGTGCACTTACATTGATAAACTGTGGGTACTAAGTATGCATAAGAAAATGAATTTGAACTTTCTCTGCACATAAAATATACAACTTATGAATTTTTATTCGCTTGTTTGCATAGAAATATCCATATTTAGCCTTAACTCACTTGCGTTTCTCAAATCAAAGAAATGTAAAAAGTCATTTAGCTTTGTTATAAAAAATACTGATTATATAAATTGAACATAGGAAATAGGAATTAAGATATTTGGCATGCACATGAATTTAAATTGAATTCTATGAATTTTAAAATGCTTTATTTAATTACAACTTTTTTGAGGCTGTAACGTACGAGAAAAAGTAACATTAAATTTGTAATGACGTCATAATAAATCAAGCAAGGGTTAAACACAAATTATTTAGAAAATGAAGTATTCTCATGTTATTCAGTTAAGAATTATATCAAAAGTAACTCGGCTACCTAGGTTTATTTTAATATAATTTTCCAAAAAAAAAAGTCAAGAAGATTACAAAAAAATTTTTTTCTAAGAGACTGTAGGCTATACTAATACCCATCCTTGTCTGAGATTGAAAAAAAATCTTCCAAATCTTTGTCTTTGTAGATTGGTACCTCTGCTGTCCATCTTCCTGTGCTTTTACCAGACAGAGGGTCTATACTCAACAGCAGTGGCAGAATATGTGGACGAATTTTTAAAAAAAACTTGGCGGAAGAATTTGATAATGCTGAAACTGTTGTGCTTAACGTAATTAAAAGTGTCCCGCTATTTGGAAGTGTGAAACTGCTTCATAAGGACGAGAATTTACAAACTGAAATAAAGTACTCTCGAAAAAATTAGATCAGCTATCAAATGATGTATATGAAATTAAAGCCGTTATACAGAAAATACCATCCATCATACAAATATCTGTCATTCAAAAACAAGTTGCGGAAGACGGACGAGAAATTAATAATTGTTTTTTGGATTCTTTAACGAGGCCCGATCTACTTGATCTGCGCATACGTTTTAACGCAGCGTCGACTCAGACACGTCACAATACCCTTGACTGCCGTCACAATTGAACACAATAACGTCACAATTAAAATGACATCAAATTGCGCTAAAATGTTTCGCTGATCTTGCTTACCTGGTAACGCTATAGACTATGCATTGAAAGTTGGAATTTCTATTATTTTTTTTTAAATATTTAAATGAATAAATACCTTTTGAACCTAATTAACTTGAGGGATCTTTTTTTTTTGGTACAGATTCATTAATTTTATCCTGTTTTATTTCAATTTGTGAGTTTAAAAAAACAAACACTGCAACTAAAAGTAAACGATTTTAGTCATTCTCTTCGAACATGTTGAAGTGTTTATACACACTCTTTTTTTATTGCGGACTTAAATATGCATGGATTCTCTTCAGTTTTAAAAAATAGAATCAGTCTATACATCATTTAAATTGAACCCCTGAAATGTTTCATTTTTCTATATATTACATGATATTAGTAAAAATCGCAATTTTGTCGCCTTTACCCCCCCCCCCCTTCCTCCCTATACCCCCTTTTTCCACGTAAAACAACGTCGCTTGTTATTAGAAAAATAAAGCATGGCGAGAAAATTATTTCATAATGTAAGAATAAATTATTTTCTAGAAACTAATACAGTATTGCAATCGTTTGTTGGTGTTATGCAAACCCATTGGGACCTATAAAATACGTAGTTGGATAGAATCAATCCAAATTTTGTGTTTTGACATGCCCCCTTTTCACTGCAATAAAGGCTACCTCCAATTTTCTTTTCATTTTTTATAAGAAGAATGAAAATTGCATGATATATGTGAAAAACAAAGAATTTCATCATGTATTTTTTTTTTAATTTGTAAATTTCTTTGTTTATTGAAGAGTTTTAGTATGTAATTGTGTATAAAAACACAAAATATGGTCCATATTTTGACAGTGTCCCCATTTCACTACAATAAGGGCAAGGTAACAAAATTTCATTCTAATTTTTCTAAACATAAAACATACAAGAACATTTCCAAGAATCAAAATTTTTTATCATTCCGTTTTCGTAATTTTCAACTAGATTGGGCCTCGTTAAGTTACATTTTTAATCCCATGGGGTCTCCGGAAATAGATAGAATGATAACTTGCTACAACAAATTTCAGTATGTTAGGGATGTTAGTCGGATTCTTCAAGGAGAATCGGTTACTTTTAATCAGTACTCTTTATTTCAGGAGGTAAGATTGAAAAGTGTTTTTTTGCAATGGAACAGAGATCATAAACATATTCAAATATCTCTATGGACTACTTACGAAAGGCTGTATAGCCGCTATTATCGCAGAACAAGTTAAATTTGGAAATAGCTTCAGAAGCAGTAAAGAATGCCAGTCATTTGTTCCACGAATCTACTTTTATCCGTGGATTCTATATCTCCTGTCAGACTCCAGATATTTGTGTGCTGGAAAAAGAACACAATTTCACGTTTCGAACACTATCATTTAATCTGAAGGACAGCTTTTAGTTATTCAAAATTTTATTTCCTTGGTACGAAGCGACATTAATTAAAACATAATCCCTTTAAGACTACGAAGCACTGGATGTTGCAAAATATCTAATTTACATCCTTAAATTAATTTATGTAAAACATCTGACACGGCAGACCCATGCTAGCAATTAAGTTTCTTAATCCCAAAATTTCTTATCCGTGAGATTAAAGCAATTCTCGAAGATCTTTCAGTAAATTGATTTGATTTATGGGCTCGACCGTCGGATGCTAAGATATGCACGCGGGTTCTCACGCCTTTCACCATTCCCTCACAGTTCGACATTAAGTCACGGGGACAGGAGCCTCTGACTTATTCGCCTGGTTGTGTTTATATAATGTTTAATTTGTTTTTTGACTCTGGTTGGCTATAACAATGATGTTAGAAACTTTGATGAAATATGACAGAGGATCGTGAACTTAATTATAACGTTTTATGGACACTGCTGGTTAATGGAGTTTGAAGTAGATCCTTCTATCACTTATAAAGGAGCATCTGAACTGTCTTTGAAGAAACTGTGTGGCATTTATGTTTGTGCATTATTATTAACAATTCTTTAGAAGACAATAGTTTGGGGATAGGGTTTATTGCGTTTATGTAAACACAATAATGTGGCGAATTTTTATACCCCACCTTTGATATCTATTGAAAAAAATTGATTATATTTTCAATTGTTCAATTTTTTTGATTCTGCATTATATGTTTATATGCATGATATTTTGTGTTTTTTCATACAGTCATTTATAATGTAAATAAATGGCATTTTTCAATTCACTTAATCTTAATTTTGTTTCTTCATATCAAACAGAGTTAAGCTATTGTCAGTGGGTTTACATAAAACGCCATCAATTATTACTATTCAGAAGGAGTCTGCTTATTTATCTCTAATAATCAACGGGGCTTTTGAAATCGAAAATGGTTTGAATTTAACTATCGTTCGTCACAATAAAGACATTGTGCTTTGGGGATCAGTGAACGTATCAGCTTCAAACAAACAACAGTTTAATCTTTGTAAATACAACATAAAGGCTCCTCAACCAGTTGTAAGAGAATCAGGCCTAAAGCGTTGGGAAGTTGCTTTAATAGTGATTGGAATTTTGATACCCGCTGTGTTACTAGTAATTATATTCATAAGATGTTACTGCCTTGAATGAGGAAAGTAAGTCGAACAGTAAATTGCTAATAGCCACGGTAATACAGGTTCTGAGAGACAAACCTTTGCAAAATTATAAATTCTATAAATATATCTTTACTATAAAGTCGTGTATGTTATGTAAGAATTGATATAATAACACCCGTATCAAAAATCTACAAATAAGTGTCCTTTTTGTTCTATAGGGAATTAATGCAGTATCTATAGTTCGCCAACTTGTTGTTGATAAACCTTTATCAGTTCTTTTCTAAGCCTCCTCTACAAATAAAAGACACTTCACAAATCAACACAAATTGGAGCAGTTTTTGAGTGTGGAATTAACAAAAAGTACATGCAATTTATGTTTTTATTGTTGGATAAACTTTATGCAACTGAAGGGAAAATTCAAGAAATCGTAAGCAATATAATGATAAGTATATCATATTTAAATGTTAATAAGCATTTAGATAAGATCAAATGGAATTGTTTTCAGATACCTTGATTAAATAAATGAATAATTTTACATTAAATAATTCAGAAGGCATTATACTTCACTAATTGAATTGGCAAATCTTTTTTTTTAGTTTCATTATTCAAGTATATAAAAAAATACATGTTTAATGTCTTTAAATATAATAGATATTTGAGCGAGGGTAAGAAATGTGATAGAGGGCGAGGCATGCCGAGATGCGATCAAATTGCTTTAAAAACGGAGACATTTCTTATTTGATGTGATATTTTATGTAGAAAAATGATTAGAATAATTATGGGAGACATTTGAAGTGAGGCAGAGTGGTTGCTGAAAAAAAATGATGTGCAATACGTAGGTATAACTATGACGCTTAGCATATACAGAATTGTAAATACGAAACTAAGACACGTGGTCAGTTGCAGAGGAAATTCAGCCAAAAAGGAGGTAGGGTTAAGAAGAAGATATCTCAAATATAGAGATAGTTCGCGAACTTTTTGATCATCCCTTGTATTCTCAGAAAGAGGACGGTCAGGAAAATCAGACTTTCACACTCGTTTTCATTAGAATCAGGTAATGGTTGGAGGGTTAGGGAGATAATTTCGATTTCTAGGACACTTCTTCATGGACTAATGGTCGCAAACATCCATTTTACCGGCTCCCCTTACGTGTTGCCGGTAATACTCAGTTTTCGACCGTTAAATCAGCATTAACGGGCGCAAATACCAAATTTGAATATAGTTATTCCCTTATTTTGTAAATAAATGACGCCAAGCAGCTAATTGTGCACATTGCTTCAAAAATTTTCATAAAAGCACACGTTTTGTTTCTTACATGCCATTTATACATGTACTTATAGAGATGAAAAAAAAACAACTAAATAACAAAACCTTGATAATGCAAGTACCATTTCTTTCGTGAAGAATTAGTATTTGATAACACCTTATTTTCAAACAATATTGAACTATTCATTTAAATGTACATAATATGGTCATATACATTTAATACCCTATCAAATATTTATCAAACATCTTACGCATCTTGTTGATTTTTGTCCTCCTATTTATATCATACAATAATAGCCTTTGGATGAGGTCAATCCCTCGATATATAGACCTTAGAGAAAGCATTGTACCGAATCGAAAGGCTACAATTGTTTTATTATTTTTTTTTTCAGTTAATAAGAAATGTCTTAAAATTTAAAATACTCAGTATCTTCTCATATACAAGGCGTTGTTATGTCATTGCATTATGACGTCACAGTAATGAAAACCAGCTGCAGTATCTGTTTTTAGAAAGATCCAGTCTATAAAGACTATTGTGACGTCAGCACTTCTGTTGCTTCACAGAAACATCCAGTCTGTAACACTTTTTATACTTGATTATGTGATCCAGTTTGAGCCAATCATATAGTTCGAACAATAAAGAAAAATAATTAAATGAATTATAAATAACAGGTAAAACATAGGAATATTACAAAAAATTATTGGCCTTTAAACAACCTTTTAATATATGTTAATCAATTACATCCGTTCGATGAATGGCAAAAAAAGACATATACAAAGAATCAAAACAAGAAGTCAAATACAAATTCTAAAAAAAAAAAAAAAATTTACAAGGTGACCTGCAAGAATAGAAATACATGCTTTAGGAAAATCATCCAAAACAAGGTTTGGAAGTTTTTTTTCCAAAAGCAATCCAAATTCACCCCCCCCCCTTTAACCACCCATTCCATTAATGATATTTTTCTGCGATAAAGAGCTAAAGCCACGAACTATCAATATCTGCCTTTAATTTTAGACAAAATTTAAGTTTGAAATCACAAAGCCTATCATATGTCATTTTGTAAAGCACAATGTCATTGTACGCTACAAATAATTTTTTGGCACACAGGCCACCGTCCTTAGCACATGCGCAGAGACAAATATACCTATGTAGTTAAAAACTGCTTAAAAACGCCGATTTTACGGCAGTTATTCCGAAATTTGAATTTGGCCACAGTCGAGTACCCTTTCCAAACTTTGCATGCATAAAAATATTACATATATGCACCTTTATGCAAAATATCTTAGAGGTACTCACGTGTGGCCAATATGAATTTTACATTTTATGAACGCTGAGCTTTCAGAAATTGAAGCAAGGACCTCCATTTTGATAGTAATTATAAGTTCATCATATGCATAAATACCCTAAATTAGTTATTAGTATATCAGATTTATTCTTGATAACTATATAATCCCCAATTTGTCAATAATTCTTTAATAGAATTTCTTTAATTGCCATTTGATATGTGTTCTTTAATATAAAATTTAAAATTACGCTCTTTTCTTTCATGCTTACGTACATGATACAATGATGACGTCATAATATGACCGTGAGGCCTACTGAATCTGAGCAAAAATAATTTGAAGAAGTTTGTCAAAATAATTTTATAATTAGAAAAAAAAGGTGTTGAGAATTGATTAATGTCGGGTTTCGACTTTGTTGCCAGCACTGGATGTTGAACGTGACACGGTAACCTTGTTCCAAATCTTTTTATTAACATAAAAAAGCCTCTCTCTCTCTTACATATTTGACGATGTCCTTTATGAAGTGTAAGAACCATATCATAAATACTAAAAGTATTATACAATTTTGATAAGAGCTTATTTATAGAGACAGTTTTATGTTATTTTATTTTTTTGCGGAAGGGGGAGTGGGAGGGCATTCCTTTAAAAAATACGACGCAGAATTTTTTCCCGAAGGAAAAAAAGAAAGAAAAATCTACAGTGTATTTGTAATCTAATAACTCTGAAACAGAATAACTCCGGATGATCCATCCGCACACGTAAACATTATAGAAGAAGTTTGTCTCGTAACTATATACTAAAGGCATAACATGGATCGGACAGACGTTAGAAACTGGATAACTGAATTATCTATAGATAGAAGAAAATCTCTGCGGAAGTGATGTGAAAGTGTTATTTGGGGATGACAATTACTAAAAATAAGTGTTTAAAAAATTAAGCTTTTATTTTCACTACATTTTATATACATACCACCTATGTATATCTACAGTGAACGCGAATTGGGACATATATTTTTGTTACTTAGGATGCCCCTTCACTATGTAGTTATATTGGTTTCGCTTCAAATATAAACAAGAAACATATTGACGCAAACGTCAAAAATCGGCCGCTAACCAATGAATTCTTCCTTTGATAGAAGTAATTCGAAACTGAAAGAGCTAAAGCCACGAACTAACGAAATATGCCTTAACTAAAAAATCAATGATAAGTTCATTAAAGATAGTGTAGACTTGTAGCTTTTCAGAACTGTTTTCCTTTTATAGATATCTATTATACTTTTAGAAGAATATACTTGACAGTATGGCATTGTTTTGAATGAAATTTACATGAGGAACGTCATTATTTGTAACGTAACGTCATAACATCGTAAAAAGTCCTTTGCAATAAAACATTCTACAGTAACTTCTTACCTTTGTAAACCCAAGCGTTACAATTGTTTTTTTTTTCTGTACATGATGTAGTTTTAAAACTATTTAATTTAATTTAATTTTGTGACTGGATAAATAAAAAGTTAAGCCGGGCGCAGTAATTATTAAATCTTTTTCTTGACAAAAAATTGGGCCTATTATACAGAAATAAATTATAAAAGTGGGTAAGTATGTTTTTTGTGTATATGACGAACCCCGATTTATTCGTGCATTTTGACAATAAAATATATGTATTGCAGAATTCTTGAAGTTTTAAAGAAAAGGAGGGGGTTTAAGTAAAATGAATTTGATTTCAAAGATTTTTATAAAAAAGTTATAATAAAAAATTATAGATTGTAGCTCAAAGTTCGAGTTTTTCTAGTTATATTATCAGGTATATCGTAGTCCGCTAGATAATATTGATATCACACGCATTTTGATTTAAGTTTCTTTTTCTTTTTCTTTCAGGTATTTATCTTGCCCTTTAAGCAAAATTAAACAGTGCATTTTTTTATTTGATTGACTATTTTTAATTTTCATGTTCTATATCGCTATCGCTTCTATTTTGTCTTTGGGGGGGGGGGGGGGTAAGGCGTTTTAATCCTTTCATCTTAAATCACATTATTGTGTACTGCATTAAAACAAATCTGCGCCTGTTTATTGTACCAAAAAAATCAAGTATTTCAATTAGCAAAGGATTGTCGCTTGTCCCCAAATCACACTCAGACAAACTCGATCTGACATTACTGAAGTGCGGAGAAAGTCTTGTGTAGGCAAAGTCTAAAACAAAGACCACGTTGTATATCAACAATTTACTTTCTCTTTTTAAACAGTCTAGACAGGATTTGTTGTACTTATTTTAAAATGCCGTGTTTATTCATACATTTTCTATGAAAGTTTTTCAAAAATTTGATGAAATATTGATTTCTTAAAGGCACGGCATCGTACGACAATTTTGTCTATGAGGCTTGGATAAAGCACGTTTTTACAATGTGCCAATCATTTTCCCGCCACATCTCAACACTGAAAGAGAAGAAATGTAGTGGTGGATCTAGATCGATTAGGGGGTTGTTAACATCCTCTAAGAGAGTCCTACATATTTCATATTTGTTACGTTTGAATTAAAAAAAAACTATAGCTAAGTCTTAACTTTAGATTTTTACTTTTATGTAATAATTACTTAAACATCAAACTTCCACCAGAGTTCGTTTTTACGAAACTGCGTGCAGAGACGCAGAGGTCTATGTGCAGTTTGCTTACACATATAATAGTGTACATGCATTGTGCATGAAGAAAATCGGCAATGTCGCATGCTAGTATTTCATGTAACGAGGATATTTCAACAGGAAAATATAAGAAATTTAAAAAACAGATCACTCAAATTTCAGTTTCGAATTACTTCTATCAAAGGAAGAATTAATTGGTTAGCGGCCGATTTTTGACGTTTGCGTCAATATGTTTCTTGTTTATATTTGAAGCGAAACCAATCTAACTACTAGTCATAGTGAAGGGGCATCCTAAGTAACAAAAATACATGTCCCAATTCGCGTTCACTGTAGATATACATAGGTGCAAGTGGTATGTATATAAAATGTAGTGAAAATAAAAGCTTAATTTTAACACTTATTTTTAGTATTAATTGTCATCCTCAAATAACACTTTCACATCACTTCCGCGGAGATTTTCTTCCATCTATAGATGATTCAGTTATCCCGTTTCTTACGTCTGTCTGATCCATGTTAAATTATGCCTTTAGTAGTTACGAGACAAACTTATTCTATAATGTTTACGTGTGCGGATGGATCATCCGCAGTTATTCTGTTTCAGAGTTATTAGATTACAAATACACTAGATTTTTCTTTCTTTTTTTCCTTCGGGAAAAAATTCTGCGTCGTTTTTTTTTTAAAGGAATGCCCTCCCATTCCCCCTTCCGCAAAAATATAAAATAACATAAAAACTGTCTCTATAAATAAGCTCTTATCAAAATTGTATAATACTTTTAGTATTTATGAAATGGTTCTTACACTTCATAAAGGACATCGTCAAATATGTAAGTTGATCTTGTAAATTAGAAGTCCAAATCAAAAATTCTAAGACATCGTAATAGGCTAATAAAGAAGGGAAAATCTACGGCGAGAGAGAGAGAGAGAGAGAGAGAGAGAACAAGCGTTTTAGAGTTTTAAAATAATGTTAGCTAACTAACATTTACTGTAAATCTTGAATGCATAATATTCATAAACGCCATATATTTCTTCATTTGTAAACAGATCAAACTATTTACTCTTTTACGTTTACTAGAATACACAGTCATAGAGTTGCTTGTATTTAAGATATAACCTTCGGATTTGGCTTTTTTACGTTCAACATCCAGTGCTGGCAACAAAGTCGAAACCCGACATTAATCAATTCTCAACACCTTTTTTTCTAATTATAAAATTATTTTGACAAACTTCTTCAAATTATTTTTGCTCAGATGCAGTAGGCCTCACGGTCATATTATGACGTCATCATAGTATATGTACGTAAGCATGAAAGAAAAGAGCGTAATTTTAAATTATATGAAAGAACACATATTAAATGACAATTTAAGAAATTCTATTAAAGAATTATTGACAAATTGGGGATTATATAATTATCAAGAATAAATCTGATATACTAATAACTAATTTAGGGTATTTATGCATATGATGAACTTATAACTACTATAAAAATGGAGGTCCTTGCTTCAATTTCTGAAAGCTCAACGTTCATAAAATGTAAAATTCATATTGGCCACACACGAGTGCCTCTAAGATACTTTGCATAAAGGTCCATATACATGTATGTAATATTTTTATGTATGCAAAGTTTGGAAAGGGTACTCTACTGTGGCCAAATTCAAATTTTGGAATAACTGCCGTAAAATCGGCGTTTTTAAGCAGTTTTTAACTACATAGGTATATTTGTCTCTGCGCATGTGCTAAGGACGGTGGCCAGTGTGCCAAAAAAATTATTTGTACCGTACCATGACATTGTGCTTTACAAAATGACATATGATAGGCTTTGTGATTTCAAACTTAAATTTTGTCTAAAATTAAAGGCAGATATTGATAGTTCGTGGCTTTAGCTCTTTGAGTGATCTGTTTTTAAAATTTCTTATATTTATCTGTTGAAATATCCTCGTGACATGAAATACTAGGATGCGACATTGCCGATTTTCTTCATGCACAATACATGTGTAAGTAAACTGCACATAGACCTCTGCGTCTCTGCACGCAGTTTCGTAAAAACGAACTCTGGTGGAAGTTTGATGTTTAATTAATTATAACATAAAAGTAAAAAACTAAAGTTTGACTTAGCTACAGTTTTTTTTTTAATTCAAACGGAACAAATATGAAATATGTAGGACTCTCTTAGAGAATGTTAACAACCCCCTAATCGATCTAGATCCACCACTACAATTTTTCTCTGTCAGTGTTGAGATGTGGCGGGAAAATGATTGGCACATTGTAAAAACGTGCTTTATCCAAGCCTCATAGACAAAATTGTCGTACGATTCCGTGCTTTCAAGAAATCAATATTTCATCAAATTTTTGAAAAACTTTCATAGAAAATGTATGAATAAACACGGCATTTTAAAACAAGTACAACAAATCCTGTCTAGACTGTTTAAAAAGAGAAAGTAAATTGTTGATATACAACGTGGTCTTTGTTTTACACTATGCCTACATAAGACTTTCTCCGCACTTCAGCAGGATCACATGCGTGTGATTTGGGGACAAGCGACAATCCTTTAAATTGCTTATTGAAATACTTGATTTTTTTGTACAATAAACAGGCGCAGATTTGTTTTAATGCATTACACAATAATATAATTTAAGATGAAAGGATTAAAGCGCATGTCTTACCCCCCCCCCCCCCCCCGACAAAATAGAAGCGATAGCGATATAGAACACGAGAATTAAAAGTAGTCAATCAAATAAAAAAATGCACTGTTTAATTTTGCTTAAAAGGCAAGATAAGTACCTGAAAGAAAAAGGAAAGAAACCTAAATCAAAATGCGTGTGATATCAATATTATCTAGCGGACTACGATATACCTGATAATATAACTAGAAAAACTCGAATTTTGAGCTACAATCTAGTTTTTTTTACTATAAGTTTTTTATAAAAATCTTTGAAATCAAATTCGTTTTACTTACAACCCCCTCATTTTCTTTAAAACAACAAGAATTCTGCAATACTTATATATTTACTGTCAAAACGCAAGAATAAATCTGGGTTCGTCATATACACAAAAAGCATACTTACCCACTTTTATAATAGACCCAGATTTTTGTTAAGAAAAAGATTTAATAATTACTGCGCCCGGCTTCACTTTTTATTTGTCCAGTCACAAAATAAAATAAAATTAAATAGTTTTAAAACTACATCATGTACAGAAGAAAAACCAATTGTAACGCTCGTGTTTACAAAGGTAAGAAGTAACTGTAGAATGTTCTATTGCAAAGGACTTTTTACGATGTTATGACGTTACGTTACAAATAGGGTAGGGTGACGTTCCTCATGTAAATTTCATTCAAAACAATGCCATACTGTCAAGTCTCTTCTTGAAAAAGTATAATAGATATCTAAAAAAGGAAAACAGTTCTGAAAAGCTACAAGTCTACACTATCTTTAATGAACTTATCATTGATTTTTTAGTTAAGGCATATTTCGATGGTTCGTGGCTTTAGCTCTTTATTATTCTTAATACTTACACATATCTAGTTTTTCCTGTATACAACATAAGTAAAGCACAGATTTCAGCGCATGCAGCATTGATATTGCAAAAAATTCCTAAAAGAAAATTGAATACATTAACATTTCCGCCCAAGGCTGCTGGAATTAAATCACTCCCCCCCCCGAATACGTAGCATATGCTGGGAGTTTTCAATGAAGTACTTACACATTTTAAGTTTCCCGTGCTACAAGCTTCGTGCAATGGTGTACGTCATTGAGGCAATATCTACGTTTTTTGATTGGGCTGACCAGTGAAGTGGTGAACGGTCGACATTGTCATTATAATCCGACAAAAGCAAATCTGGATATGTGTCACAGATATACCTAACCATGCTAAGTTTCCCGTTTTGACACGCAAAATGGAGAACAGTGGAACCATTCTTAGATCTACCATAAGGGTTACTGCCACGTTGAATTAAATTTTTAAAGAGATTTTCGTCCCAAGCATAGGCAACAAAGTGGAGAGCATTCTCACCGTCATCATTTTGAACATCAAGAAGGTAAGGATAGCGAGATATAACTGGTTTAATAAGTCGATTTTGACCAAAGAAACAAATCTCATGTAATAAATCCCACTAAAAATTCCACTGATAATGACAGGGAAATATTTTCTTTGGTAAGATCAACATTATCAGTAAATCGATACAGCATATCAAGATCTCCACTTTGTACAGCATGAAAGCACGTTTTAAGTCATACCTTAATTCAGTTGTTAGAATCAAATTTACAATATCTTTCTGATTGTGAGCATATGCATCATTTAAAGACGTTTATTAAATACTTAGTAATAAATACAAAATTTTTGCTAATGCGATATGCCTGACATCATGATAGCCTTATCAGCCCTGCTGGGCTGATATGAATTTGCAGGGCTGATATGGATAAAACCCATACTCTTAGAAAATTAAATCTAAAAAAGCAGTACAGTACTTATGATCATACACATATTTTGGGGTTACATAAATTCCTAATTTTAAGTTTTGAATGTAAGGATTATTCAATTGACAAATTTTCAAATTGCGGATCAGGTACATTGAAATAGAAGTAGAAACAAACACAAACCGTAAAAAAAACATTATAAAAATTACCTGTTTACAAGTTGCATTTAATTATCAATTCGGAATTTAAATTTTAAGTTAGAAAAATAGACTGGAAATTCCAAGTGAAAACTGAATATACTTGTCAACTTTGAGTGTATTATCTCTATCTCGATGTCCTTATTAGCTCACTTGAGCGGAAATCTCAATTGAGCCTTTCTAATAACATTTTGTCTATAGGTCGTCTGTCTGTCTGTCTATAAACTTTTTACATTTTAGATCACTTCGCAAATTTTGACCAAACTTGCGACAAGGCATTCTTGGGCGTAGAGGATTAAAATTTGTTCAAATAAAGGACCATGCCCTTATTCATGATAAATAATTAAGAAATTGTGAAATTTTGGCATGCATTAGAAATATTCTTCTCAAGAACTACTGTGCCAGAAAAGATGAAACTTAATAGGAAACATTCTTGGGTAGTGTAAATTCAAGTTTGGTTAAATCATGATCCCAAGGGTAGGGTGGGGCTACAATTGGGGATCAATGTTAAACATAGGAATCTATACGGTTTTTTCTCAAGATCAGAAACAGAACATGGTTATTCGTACTAATATGGAGGCATCCTATGGTGGTGTAAATAAAATTGGTCCATTTATGACCCCCGGGCTTAGGACTGGTCCTAAATGAAGCATTATTTTTTTGCAAATAAATAAATAGAAAAAAGCTTCTGCTGAAGAAAAGCAAAATCATTTTTTGGCATTAATATGAAAACATCATCAGGTAGTTTAGAATTGGACTCCCCATGTAAACTTTTCAATACTGAACTGATTTTTGCTTTTTTTAGCCAAAGTTTCCAGGTAAGCTATGTGGCCCATGGACCTCTTGTTTTTACCTGTTTATCGTTATCAACTTAAAAATTTAAAAGTTTCAGCGTGTCAAAAAATATATTTAGATAAGATCTTAATTTGCTCTGTGATTCGGTCACGCTTTGACCTATGACTCCATAATAAGTTCATATTTTTACACATTTTCTTTTCAATAGGTTCATCAAGGAAAAACTTGCAAATGTACATAAATAAAGATCAACTTACATTGTATTTGAAAGGTTTCTGGGGTACTTTGTTTTTTCTAAGGTGTTCAAATCAAAAGCCCTAAGGGAAGAGTCGTATCATGTCATAGTTTTACACTGGAATTAGTATTAAGAAAAGTTTGGTATGTACATGTACATAACATCAAAGCTGTATTATTCTGAAGGAGAAAATAAGACACGTATGTGCTCTTGTTGATTCATTTTTAGCCGTTCATTTCTGATTTAATCTTATATTTATTTCCTTGGTATAAATCTTGGCCTACCTGGTATCTATAGTGAGGTACAATGTCTTATTGTTAAATACAGGTAATCTATGGCTTTATAGCTGTACTCCATAGCATCGGTAGGTTACATAATATACAATTATTTAATGCCTGTGCAGTCAATAGACCAGAATATTTTTCCCGAGGTACAGGACACAGCTCGATCAGTGTGTTCTATTGCCCGAGGCCAGCGACCGAGGGCAATAGAACACACTGAGCTGTTCCCAGCACCGAGGGAAAAAAAAATTCTGGTCTATTGACTGCTCAGGCATTAAATAATTGTTTTATTACCTAATTTGATTTTATTAAGTACGTGTTCACAATTGTATGATTATTCAGTACGGAAGGTTCCCTTACAGTATTGTAAATTTATACCTAGATATGGTGCATCTGTTATATTTATTAAACTAGAGATTGATTGTCAAGTCACTATTGTTTACATTCCTCTCGAAAATGTTTTCACTCTTATGGAAATGCCACCACTTGCCGGTGGAGAGGGACCTTTTTCGTGCCAGCACTTCCAAATGCGACAAGGGACCTCTGTTTATTGGTCTCACCCGAATGACCGGTCTCCACGCCCCACAGTGTATTAATTAAAGTAACTCTCATTAAATAAAATATTCGACCATTGAAACCATACAAGTTTTAAAACCAATGTCGAAAGATCAAATGGAAGGATATGGAAATAACGAACAGTATTCAATCTCAACGTCCATTAAACAAATATACAAAATAAGAGCAGAGCAAACACGGACCTCCGAAACATCAGAGGTGGGATCAGGTGCCATGGAGGAGTGAACATCCCCTGCCGACCGGTCACACCCGCCGTGTGCTCGTTGTCATAATCAGGAAATAACGGAAAAAATCCGTGGTCAATTCAGTGTATAAATAATGGACTAACAATTGGTATGAAAAACGTCAGTCAGCATTTCATTCAATGATAAATTGTATTTGCTGATAAAATGTTTACCATGTCTGTGCAATGTTACAAAAACTAAATTAGAATCCCGGATCAGTTTTTTTCTGAAATACGTTGCCGGTCAATAGAACGTGTAGTCTATTGACCGGTCAATAGATCAGTTTGAAAAATTAAGAAAAACTGAAAACACATACAGAATAGATGAATATATCAAATCTCTAATAAAACAACAAAATTCACTTGATTAGGTAATAATCGGTCTTAATGAATGTTGACTAAATTGTGCATGCATGTGTAAATTATATTAATCCTTATCGTGCTTATCGCAATCGGCAAGTTTACGTTTCAGTGCTGGTCGCGGAGATATAAATAAGCTCTCAAGGTGATCAGACGTGTTTTACAGTGCTCCTCCTTATTAGTAATTACCTATGTTGCTAATCATGGTAAATAATGGAATCGATTAATCTGAATGAAAATACAAATTTGTTCAAATCTATTTTGGATACTTTTGGATTTTCTTTTTCACACGGTAAATCCAATGCTGCTGATGAAGACTCTTTAATTGATCTACCAGATTTCTTACGAGTGAAATTCAACCAACAGAGCATCACCTTGAACTATGATGAAGATAGGACTGAAGACATCGTGACCACTCTAAACAGTGAACTTTTGTTTACCAAAACTGGATTCAAAAACGGATGTATCTATAAATCAGATAATGGCAATGTTACAGCGACACTATACAAATCAACTCAGACAATTCATATTCAAGGGAGTGAGAGATTCACCTGGCTACGAGAATTCATTGTACAAATTCCTCACCTGCCAATAACTGAGGTTAGTAAAATTGAAGGGATGCTACAGCCACAAAATACCTCCACCCCTTAACCTTGTAAACTGCAAGATATGGAAAGCAGACCATGTCAAAACTGTAACAGCTCTCAAATTATCCAAAAACTGACAAAGTCTCTTACTGATCTTTCTGAGGAAGTTGCCAGACTGAAAAGGGAGTTGCATTCTCTTCAGAACAAAAACACTCAATCAGTAGATGCAGCTACTCAAACAAGGGAACCACCCAGAAAAACCAAAGCCATTGATACGCGGGACATTAAGGATACTCATGTACAAGGCGTGTCAAGACATACTCAGTGTACTAAAGTTGAGTCAAGGGAATTTTCAACTTCCACAGAAACCTTGTCAGCCCAAAAAGAACAGAAAGCGTTCAACAGACCGGAAAAGAACCATCGGGATAACCAGGCGACCGATGTTCCATCTGGAAAATCTGTTCTGATAATAGGAAGCTCAATCCTACAGCGAATCCGTACCCGTGGATTGCTGAAAAATGTTGCAGTCCGTACAAACAGAAGGGCTCGGCTGTCCGATATTAGATGGATTCTTCAGGGAATTGATCTAACACCATTCCAGTCAATCGTCATCCTTGCTGGTGGAAATGATGCTTCCAGCAACAGAGATATTGAGACAAGTGAATGTGATCTCACCGAAATTGTGCTCGATATCCAAAGAAGATCGCCATGCACCGAAATTTATATCTCGGAGATACCACCACGCAGAGATACAAGTGTTTCCCAAATAAATGAAATCATCAAATTTGTTTGTGAGGAATACAGTGTAAATTTTTTCTCACTCCGAAATATGTTCCAATCTTCGAATCTGTTCTGGAAGGATGGGATCCACTTATCCGACAGGGGTACATCAACACTTCTGAAAGCCTATGATGCTCACGTTCGGATAATTAAAACGCGTCGTTTAAATGACACACAAAATATACCTGGAAATATGAATGTGTGTTTCAACTGTGGTGAATTTGGTCATTCCTCCCAGAATTGTCGGCACGGATTTAAAATCATCTGCTGGAACTGCCGCTCCCCAGGTCACAAAGCAAAACACTGTTCGTATTAGGAATTCGGCAAAGAGGAAAGTGCCGAACAGTCTACCCTCTTAAATTCAAACCCCTTTAGTGTTTTAAACAATCTCTGTGCCGAATGTGGTGAAAAATCATGTAAATCTAAATGTTCTTATATCTGTAGTGCATGTAATATCAAAGATGAAACAGAAGGATCAGATGTAGCTAAAAATTTAATGTCTCCTTCACAGTCAGTCTATAATTGTAATGTAAATCCTGCCAAAAAAGTATTTCATGTGAAACCAAGTACATCCTCCATTTCTAAATCACCAAAACAAATTCCTAATTCAACAAATTCTACAAATATAGACCCATCACAAAAGGAAAAATCAAATAAATATTTAAACAATTTCGGACTCGTCAAGAAAGGTCTTAGATTTGGGAATCTAAATATACGTCACATCATGCCAAAAATTGACCAACTTAAAATTCTTTTATCAGGATATCGCTCTATGGATGTATTTGGTATCTGTGAAACATTTTTAAATGATCAAACGGACAACTGTGAGTTAGATATTGAAGGATTTAATTTTGAAAGAAAAGATAGATTATTGAAATCAGGAGGAGGATTAATGGTCTATGTTTCCAAAAATTTACATTACAAACGTAGAAATGATTTTGAAATAGGTAACATTGAATCAATATGGCTTGAAATTAATATCCCAAATTCAAAACCAATTTTTTATTGTACCACATATAGGCCCCCGTCTGCCACCTCCTGCTGGGTAGAAAGTCTAACACGGGAGATAAATTGTGCATCCCGCTGTGACGTTGCTGAAATTATTTTAACAGGTGACTTTAACATCGACCTGATTAAAGACCCCCAAGATACTGGACCTCTGTGTTTGAAGAATATGACACAACTAATTAATGTACCTACACGAATAACAAATACCTCATCAACTCTTATTGACCATATTTATACTACCCTACCAGAAAACATTTGTGAATCTGCAATACCATCAATTGCGATCTCTGACCATTATCCTGTCTGTTTTACCAGAAAATTAAATAATAACATCAATAAATTCAAACACACAGAAATAACATACAGAGACTTTAAACAATTTAATGAAAATAATTTTCTTGCAGACTTAAAAGAGGTAAATTTCCAATCATTGGAATTATTTTCAGACCCTAATGAAGCACTCAACAAATTCTATTCACTTTTTAATGCTGTATTAGACAAACATGCAAAAGTAAAAACAAAGAGAGTAAAGCACGACGCAAGACCTAAATGGTTAACTCCGGAAATTCTGCAAGCTCAACACATGCGTGATATCCTCCATAAAAATAAAGACTCTGAAAATTTCAAAATGTGGCACAATGGAGTCACATTACTAATTGAAAACGCCAAGATTAATTATTATAAAACAGCTATAGAACTAAATAAAAATTCAAAACAAATGTGGGATGTATTAAACAGTTTAGCTTTTAAATCTCGTAATTATATTCCAGCTGCACTTGCTACAAATAATTATATCACAGAGGATACACAAGAAATAGTAGAATTGTTTAATTCTCATTTTTCAAATATTTCTGTAGAACTTCTTTCAGGCATAAATAAGGAGGAAAATGACTTTACAAATCTTTTAGATTTTGTTAAGTCTAAATTGGGCGCAGACAAGTTTTCTATCCCACTCATAAATCATGACGAAGTACTAACTTTACTCAATAAACTAGATACAATTAAATCTTCAGGTGTTGATACCATCGGGCCACATCTATTGAAACTTACTTCACAAATAATACATAAACCTGTGACCCACATTATAAATACCAGTATCTTAACTGGTATTTTCCCCGACAGTTTTAAACTTGTAAAAATTACCCCAGTCTTTAAAAAAGGTAACAGATTAGATCCAAATAATTATAGGCCTATTTCTATTTTACCAACATTATCAAAAATTATTGAAAAACATGTTGCAAAATATATACGATCTCTTTTTTCGGATTTTGATCTTATAGTAGATTCTCAATCAGGCTTCAGAGAACTACATTCTTGCCAAACAGCTCTTACTAAAATTACTGATGAATGGTTAAATGAAATGGACCAAGGTAAACTTGTTGGTACTGTTTTTCTTGATTTCAGTAAAGCTTTTGACCTTGTCAATCATGATATTCTACTTAAAAAACTACAATGTTATAACTTTGATGCAACAACTTTACAATGGTTCAGGTCATACTTAAGTGAAAGACTTCAAAGTGTCCATCTGTCCAACAAACATTCATCTTATCAGCAAGTCACAGCGGGAGTTCCACAGGGATCTATATTAGGCCCCCTTCTGTTTTTATTTTACATTAGTAATCTTCCTTTATGTATTACAAAATCCAAATTAGAATTATTTGCAGATGATGCCACTTTACATACATCAAATAAAGATTCTCAAACTATTGTAGATACATTATCAACGGATATAGCTTCAATAGAAAAATGGTGTTCTCAAAATCAAATGGTTCTAAATGCTACAAAAACCAAATGCATGTTAGTCGGTACGCATCAAAAGAGATCAAATTTTCCTCAGCATGAAATTAATCTATTTGTATCAAACAAAAAACTTGATATAGTATCAAATGAAAAAAATTTTGGAGTTTATTTTGATAATTCTTTACAATACAATGTACATATTGACCATGTTTGTAAAACACTGTCACGTAAAATTTCAGCCCTCCGTAGAATTAAAAAGTATCTTCCATTTGAAACACGCAAGCTATTTTACAATGCATACATTATGCCTTCAGTTGATTATTGTTTAACTATTTGGGGTAATACATCGCACTCAAATCTTGACAGAGTATATAAGCTTCAAAAACGAGCTGCAAGATGTGTTTTAGATGCTCTTCCTGATGCGCCCTCACAACCTCTCTTTGAGAAGCTAGATTGGCTCACAGTGTATGAGCAACTTATTGTAAATAAATATGTTTTGTTATATAAATCATTGTTTAACTCTCACCCTACTTATTTAAATAGTATGTTTAACTTCCAGTGTAATAATCAATACAATCTTCGATCAGAATCTAATTTAGACCTGTGTGTACCAGCTCGTAGCTGTAAACTTTTTGAGAACTCCTTTCAATACTCTGGTGCTATCTTATGGAATAATTTACCTGTACATATAAAAATGTCTCAAACACTGAATGCTTTCAAACATCAAATCAAAATATTTGTAAAACAATGTCGAAATAACTTATGATTATTTATTTGATTGTGTATATTTGTATATGTATGTATATTGTTTTTTTTTTGTCTACAGAAGGCCCGGGGGAAGAATAGTGCGTGCACTAATCGGGCTACCTTCTTTAAATAAAGTATTATTATTATTATTATTATTATTATTATTATTATTATTATTATTATTATTATTGTACAAACTATTGTGTTGGTTTTTCGTCATATCCGTGTTACACACCGAAACACTGTTTATAAACCATGATTTCATTGGTTGAAAGTACAAAAGCCCATCAAGAAGACGCAGGTTGTTTACCTCAGTCACAAAAATGGCGGAATGTATCGACACTGACGATTTATTCCTAAACAACGCCGAATTACCGCATTTATTTTAAATTATCTTGGTAATTTGGAAACGAAATTGCTTTTGAGTGCTCTGAGTATGTTCGTTTTATTAATCAACGAATTTATACCGGAGATGTAGATATATTAGTTGGATAAAGTTGGTGTTACGCAGACGACTATATACACGAGAACTGGGACGTTGTGGACACGTCTCCGAAATAAAGCGTGCGAATTTGAGTTCTTTGTTCTTGTTTAAGAATTTTTTTATTTACAATAATTCACACCATTGAAATAAACAAACATAAATAACTGAATATTTTCTCTAGTTTCTTGGTTAATGAGGTTTACCTGACGTACCTGTCTTACCTGAGCGTACCTGTATCACAGTAGATATACGTATAGGAAAAGGTGATGATATATCATTACATCAAAACTTTTTTTGATTGAAAGAAATCGTATTTGTTTAAAAGAATGAAATTTTAGTGTAGTTTTGTGTAGAATGCACATGCATAACTTTTTTTTACCTGTAACTTACACAGGTGAGTTTTTAGATTGAATCTGATAATGGAGTGACATTTGTGCTAATTCAAGCTATAAAAATTATATAAGGATTATGGATGTATCTTAAAAAATAAAAATTCTACTGTGATTTAAAGACACCAATATTTGAAAAATGATTTTATTGTTTTATGCAGCACCCAGTTATAATATTATACTAATATTATAAAGCATGATAAGGGTTAAATAAATACCTGAAATTCAGAATTTACCTCATCCATGGTAACATGATGGTGGTGACTATGATCAATCGATATCGTTCAACATGTTCAATGGCGTAGCTAATATATGTCCTCCTTGAAATTGGAGCGTTTTTGAAAATGCAGACGTCGCGCAATATTCTGACGTTTATGACGTTTTCTGTGCATTATGACGTTATGTCATAAGACCCCCTTTCTCATACACTGGCTCAAATAACTAAATTATTCACTAAAATTGCTAAACAATGAAAAAAATTATTACTTTAGTTCATACAACAAATGAATTGAAATAAAAAAACACATTCAATAATAAACTATTTCTGAAAATATAAGACTTATATATGATATCATGCAATATACAGAAGAAGAAAGTATACCAGGACTTTTGCTTCTGGTGGACTTTGAAAAAGCTTTTGATTCCTTGTCTTGGTCTTTTATACAGAAATCTCTTAAATTTTTTAATTTTAGCAATTCTATTAGAAAATGGGTTGATATTTTTTACACAAATATTACAGCTTCTATTAATCAAGGAGGAAATTTATCACAATCTTTTAACCTACACAGAGGCTGTCGTCAAGGAGACCCCTTGTCTCCATATCTATTTCTCATTTGTGCAGAGATCCTTGCAATCAGCATTCGTAACAATAAGAATATAAAGGGGATAAAGTTTATGAATACTGAAAAAAAGTTAAGCATGTTGGCAGATGATACATCTTTAATATTAGATGGAAGTGAAAGATCACTCCAAACAAGTCTCACTACTCTTAAAAGATTTGCGAATATGTCAGGCCTGCATATAAATTACAGTAAAACTCAAGAAGTCTGGATTGGGTCCAAAAAAGTCAGCATGGATACCTTAAGTACAGATCATATGTTAAAGTGGGGAAAAGTAACTTTTAAACTATTAGGCATTGATTTTGACACGGATATGAAAAATATATTTATGCTTAATTATGCATCAAAAATAAGTAATATAAAAAAATTAATGCAACAATGGAAGAAGAGAAATTTAACTCCTCTGGGTCGTCTAACAGTTCTAAAAACTCTTTTATTGCCAACCTTAAATCATGTTTTTGCATCTCTCCCAAGTCCCTCTGAAATTCAAATGAAAGAATTAGAAAATCTATTTTATACTTTTGTAATGGGAACTAATATTTCAAGACTAAAAAGAAAAATTTGTGTAATGAATTACAAAGAAGGGGGCTTTAAGATGATTAGTGTAAGAGAGTTCATTATGTCCTTAAAACTAGTTTGGATGAAAAAATTATTACTGCGGGTAAATGGGTTAGACTCCTTTTTAGATATTGACATTAAAAAAATTGTATGTTGTGGGCAAGAGTATGTTGTCAAAAAAATCAATAATTTAAAAAATAAGTTTTGGAAGGATGTGTTACATGCATGGCTAAGCTTTTGTGACAAATCATTACAAAATGATACACTGACTTCCTTAGAACCATTATTCCATAATAAAAAATTAATCATTAATAAAAAGCCTTTCTTCTATAAAAAATGGGTCTCTTGTAACATTTTATGTATAAATGACTTACTCAATGAAGATGGGACATTTATGAGTTTGAATGATCTACATATGAAATACGGGATAAAAACACATTTTCTAGAATATAGTGGCATTAAGGCATCTATATTAGAATGGCTAAGAAAGATAAACAGAGATCAAAATAACTTATCAAAGATAGCTTACCCATATATCCCAGATAATGTTTATTTGCTCCTGAATGCAAGGAAATCACATGATTTATATGAAATACTTATTCGACAAAAAATTGAACCATTGGGAAAAATCTCTTGGAATAGAATATTTGATTTGAGCAATGATGAATGGGAGATAATCTATTTACTTCCATTCAAATGTACAAAAAACACCAAACTTCAGTGGTTCCAATTTAGAATAAACCATAAAATACTAGCAACAAATTCCTTCCTACACAAAATTAATAAAACTGATGATGAAAAATGTACCTTCTGTAAAAAAGAAACTGAAACCATAGAACATCTGTTGTGGGAATGTGAACATGTTCAGTCTCTTTTAGAAAATTTTGCAAACTACTGTTTCAATAAAATCCACACCTCTATATCTTTTTCAAAAAAAGATTTTTTATTGGGCTCTGTGAAGAAAACTGATAAGCTTAAAAATATTATTGCCTTACAAATAAAACATTATATATATCTATACAAATGTACAAGCAGAAACATCTCCTTAGGTGGTTTGATTCTCTATTAAGACAATGTATGAATAACTAAAAATATATATCCTATAAAAATAATGAAAAAGAATCTTTTGATGAAAGCTGGAGACCATTAACTGATTTATTTTCTTAATAATCTCTCTCTCTCTATCCCCTCTCTCTCTCTCTCTATCCCCTTTCTCTCTCTTTCAATGTTTGTCTTTTTGTAAAAAAAAATGTTTTCAAAAATACAATAAATTATAAAAAAAAAGAAAAAAAAAAAAAAAAAAAAAAAAAAAAAAAAAACTTTAGATCCACCTTTATGACTATTTCTACACCTGAAAAAAAATTAAGTTACGTATACCTGAGTTTTATTCATTTTTCTTTAATTTTTTGTCGGACCAATGAGCAATAGATCTGGATGTGAAATCAGGTTTATCCGGTACTTAAAAATCAGTTACTAACCTGTATTTATTTAATAGAAATTTAGTTAACACATTCACATACATATGCAGTATGTCATACTGAAAATAGACTTTGTTGTTATGTTAAACTTATTCAACATAAATATTTATCAGATGTGATCCTGATTAAATAAATTAAAGGATAGAAATCCCGATATTTTTCTCCCCCCCCCCCAACCACCCCCAATTAATCACAATTTATATATATCGAAACTGATCAAAGAAATTGACTACATGTATACTATAAAAAAATTGAGATTTCTGTATTTGTGGAAATGAATTATATGATGCAATGAATGCGCCCTTGGGTTCATGACCCTGAATATTAAAAAAATGTGGGAGGTGTGATTGGTATCAGAATGTTTTCCAATCTGTAAAACATTTTCTGAATGAAGTTGTTTTTTTCAAATTCTGTCTTTCAAACAAAAACAAATCTCGATCCTTCTCTAAATGTAATACAGTACTGTAACAATAGTGTTATTAGTGCTATTGCATAATACTTTTAAAAATAACAGCGAAAAATGACCCCAGGTCAATATTCTACGGCGAAAAATGACCCTTTTGCCCGTAGAAAAAGTGTCACCACCCTAAAATTTGCAGAACCCACGTGAAGAAAAAAATGACTCCCTGTGGAATAAAGCTGATTTTTTTAGGAGGTTAAAAAAATTAGATAAAGAAGCACTTTGGCCAAAATGCTCACCTGAGCTAATTGGGAATAAATTTATGATATGTTGAAGATTGATAGGTAATTAAAAACGTTACAGGCAAAAATCTGTTTTAAGTACTGACCCCTTATATCGATTTTATTAAAATAAAATATTTCCATGACCTAACTACTTGAAAACAATGCTAGAGTCATTATTCATGTGAAATATCACAAGAATTGCTTGCTTGACCTCTGAGATAATGGAACATGCGTTATTGAAATTTAACATAGAAATCTCCATATTAGGCAATTGTAAGGGACTTATATAACTGGAAGTACTCTTCATATACATACTAAATAATGCATAAAACTTATCAACTCCTAAGTATATACTCAGCATATGCTTAAAGTTAAGCATGGTCTATATCTTTCTTAAGTTCTTAAACACATTGCTTAAGATATTTGAAAAAAGATGTAAGCACAAAAATAATTTAAAGAATTTTACAAAATGAAATAAAAATATGAAGAGTAATTAAATCAATCCATTAAATTACAATCTTAGTGTTTTTACTTCACTATGTGGCATTATATAGATGCTAGCAATTAAGTATCATAACTGTTAAAAATATGACGTTATTTATTGTTGCGTAGTTTGTTACGTCCAGCACTTGTGCAGTATATTCGGAAGAACCCTTTTCGAGTCCGCCAGTGCGATGAACATATCTAGTTCACCTGTTTGGGAAATATTTTTTTAGCCCTGACATAGTGTCGGATAGCATAATTATAAAATATCCAATGGCTAAAAATATTTCTGAAACAAGTGACTGTGATATAGTTATGTTAAATTATTTTTATATATTATATCAAAAGAGTTTACATGTATATACAGTATCCCATATTAATCTACACCTCAAGCGTAGATAAAGATGTCAACAATGAAATGTTTGAAATATAAAAAGGTCAAATCTACTAAGTAATGAGAGAGAGAGAGAGAGACAAACAGACAGACAGACAGAGATAGAGAATCAGGAAATTATTCAGAAAAAGCTTCTAACATTACACACTTGATTATAAACACAAATTTGAAACAAAACCTAAATACATCGCAGAAAGAAGTGTACCTACACCATATCCTTTTAATCTCTTCAGAAAATAATTTAAAACTAATTTCATTTGCTCTCTTTCTCTCAATTGCGCCACCTTTTTATCTACATCCTCCACAATTTATTTATTCTTTCTCTCTCTTTCTCTCTCTCTCTCTTCATTAAATTGTCTGAGTAGAAGGTACCTAATATCATGAACATGTCATCGATATCAACCGAACTATTTTGCTCAAATAAATCAAGCAAAAATAATTAGAATTATATCTGAACAGGAAGGCGAATCAGTGAATTAATATTTATTTTATTCTTCAAAATAGTTTTTCTTTGCTTCTTCATCATGTCATGTACGTGGTTGTTTACATTGAAATTAAGGCGGAAGTGACTTTATCGGCATGGCAACAGTGTATTTAAGTAGATTGCGATATGCTTAGCAAAACATCGCTAATCATGTTACTAAGAATTTTTATGCAACAGAAATTAATCATGTTACTCAGCTAAGAATAGGCTTAAGAAATTTAAGCATTTGCTTAAGAAAATTTTTGGAATTTTATGCATACGAATCCAAGTCTCTAAAACACCTATAAGGGGTCAAATTGATTCGAAGGACCATAATTTTTAAATTGCCCTTCTTATGCTTAACTCAATAGCGAAATCAGTTTGAAGATTGATATGTAAATAAATAAAGTTATAAACAAAAAGCTATTTTTTTACTGACCCCTTAAATCTCTTTTATTTTAAGAAATTTTATGTTCATGACCTAATCTCCCCAAGGCAATACTAAACTCATTATTCATGGGAAATATCACAAGACTTGCTTGCTTACCTTTGGAAATAATGGACATTGTATGATTTCTAAGTAAACATAGAAATCTCCAAATGCAAATTTAAGGTACTTATAAAACCGGAAGTTCACTTCATATGATTACCAAAATTGAAACAGAGAGCATATTAGACTCCCAACAGGTTGACAAAGGGAGATAACTTTTGTACAATTATTTTTGAAAATACTTAAAAATACAATATTTCAGATCTCTAAAAGCCCTTTAAGGGGTTAAAAAGTGACCTCACAGCCCATAATTTCCAAATAGTCCTTCTAATGCTAAAATCAAAACTGAAATCAGTTTGAAGATAGGTTGTCAAATAAAATAGTAACAGGGGAAAAAAATTAGAGTTGACCCCTAGAAATCCCAATTTTTAGGGATTTGGTTTTCATAACCTAATCACATGAAGACAATTCTAAATCAATTATTCCCTGCAAATATATAACAAGAATTTTATGCTTCCCTTTTGAGATAATTGAACATAAATGATGTTTTATACTATAGAAACTCCCTTAGACAATTTCTTATATCTAAGAACCGGACCGCCTTTAACTACTATGATAAACAATATGTATTTTTCAAAATAAATTTGCCATATTGTTTTTAGTTTTTGAAATTATCATCCCCCTTCTCTTAACTTTAGAGCCGTATATCACAAAATTGTATCATAGGTGCAAGAACCCTAACGATGACTTTTTTGTAGATATTGCATTGAGGAATATATTTGAACAAGATACCACAAGGTCATATTACGTATATAACCCTTATGGTAAATCTTCTGAATGGCCAATATCACACATTTTAGGCATAATTGTATTCAAAATCATTTTGAAAATAATGTTGAAATCAGAAGAGAATGACAATAATGAATATTTCTTATTTAAATTACTAAGATATACAAAACATATCCGAGAAGCTTTTCGTCTAATTGAAAAATTCTCGAATGGAACGTAAAGCAACATACAATCAAGCGATTATGGACAAGGGACGGGCTACCACCTTTGTAAAGTTATATATGGCTGCCGTCATGAGAAAAGGGTCCTTATCTTTTGACGTCACATTGCTCAGAAAACGACGTCAAAGTCGCGGTATTGTAAACACGGAAACTGTTACTTTTGTTGACTGCACTTTGTAAACAAGAAATAAAATTAAATTTCAAAATGTAACAAGAAATTGAAGCTTGATGCGGACATTTTTATAGGTATATGATATTATTAGAGTTGAGTAAGTAAATTTATTCATAATTTTGTTTAAGTATTTAACTTAATGTTGATATATAGGACATTGAATTGGACTTACACATTGCTAGCTCTGGAACAGCGATTAAAACGATGTCTATGCATGACTAAATTAAAGATGCTGCATATTTGTTTTCTGAGCAATTTACAAATGCTTAAATTTGAATTCATGTTAAGAATTCTTTATATTAAAAGGTATATTCCATATACATGTACATTTTTTCAGAGAGAGAGAGAGAGAGAGAGAGGTCTATGCACATATAGTGATTACCGTTTTTATAAGCGCTACTTTTTCCCTGAAAATATATAATTTATTAAACGTACAGAGTGTTTTTAGCCATTTTAATTTTAAGCCATAAATTATCAAACCGATGTACCCCGATAGTCAGTCCGTGGAAACGACAAAATTAAAAATGACAGAATTTATAAATTTATGACCTTTCCTTGAACCTTCCGATCTCATTTTCTTCAATTTGGCAACAGGAAGTTTTTGTGTAAAATTTTATTGCAAACGATCGACAACTTTTCGAAATATTGCGGAAACGATGTTTTTTTTTTAAAGACAGACAGAAATACAGTTAAACGGGCGGACAGCTCTTTTTTCAGTGAAAGAAGGATATGGAGATAACGAATAGTATTCAATCTCAATTAGTCCATAAAACAATACAAAATAAAAGCAAAGTTAACACGGACGCCCGAAACATCAGAGGTGGGATCAGGTGCCATGGAGGAGTGAAAGCGGCTAAGTGCTGCCTATTCAAAAGGGTTGAAGAATATCCTATAATTGAGGCTATATTGTGATGGTAACAGTTGTCTGTTGAATTTATTATTACAAAACTGTAAGCTTACTATTATTTGCGTCATCTTTTATTCGCGATTCATCAGTTTGAAATTCATCCTCGACGATTAATCTTTGCGACTGGGGGTTAATTTTTACCGATATGTAGTAAAATAAATGGTCCACGGCGTTAAATATTCGCAAATTAAAGTAGGTCACGACACTAATGAATATTTCTCGCACGCAAATATAAGTTGGTATAGGATAAAACGTTCTTTTTTCAGAATTTATTGATGTGTAAACTCTGCCTTTTTACTCACAAACTGAATAAAAGTGCGAAGCACTTTTATGTAAAGTTTGTGAGTAAAAAGGAAGAGTTTACACATCGATAAATTCTGAAAAAAGAACGTTTAATTTTTATAATTCCAATTACAAGTTTTTTTAATGATTAAATTTATTTCTCTTTGAGGCCCCCATACCATCCGTTATTTTGTACGGCGTATGAATACTTTATGCCGCAAAGAAACGTATACAAGATGAATATAGCTAAAATCCAACTTTATTTGTCAAAACGATCAATAATTAAAGAATGAATCCTCTTAACACTGCAATCTTGCCCCTTTTTAAATGCAGAATTTTACCATTTTAAACAAGAACATTGTTATCTTAAAGCTAAAGTCTTCAAGTATAGTCTGTATAGATACTAATAAAGGATTTATTAGGAAAGAGACTTTCAATATATACATGATATCGATTAAATAAAGTCGCATATTTCACTGTAAAACTTTGCCATTACGCTTACGGCTATATATAGGCCATTGTACTAGTGCTAGCATTTGAATGAGAAGGCGGGGCGTCTATCAAGCGTGCGATTAGTATGATTAGTTAGCGTGTGTTCGAAGTGTACTACGTTTTATGATGAAGTGACCCTTAAGAGCCCCCTAATTAGTGCAAGAGACCGAACACATATAAGCATCCTTATTTTTTAATTTGTCAGGCTTAATTTTTTTTCTGCTTAACTTACGAGTTATGTTTGAAATTATTTATTAGAAATTCGTCAAATTATTTATATATAAATACACACAATGGAATTTGTGAATAGAACGAATAATGCAGGATTCACTCTTTTTTCATACTTAAAGCTTTATTTTTATAGAGATAATAATCAATCCATTAAAGCTTATAATTAACTAGTGCTAATTGTAACGGGGACCGTTACAGATGTTCCCCAAACGCTCCCCAACTCCCTTTTGTAGTCATATTCCCTGTAAGCGTAATTAAATAAGACAAACTCTATGCATTTGAGACTTTATCAACGTTTACCCAAAAGTGTATTATGTTCATTCAAATTTTATCATTGCACACTTGCGCATGCGAATGCGTAATGACCATGTCATATTGTCTAAACAATCTATATATTTTAATATGCTAAATATTAAATTATTTAATCCAAAAATAAAAAAAAAAAAAAAAAAAAAAAAAAAAGAAAAAAAAAATGCTCATTCAAGTGTACATGTATTTTTAATTTTACCCATTTCACGTGCACGCAAGTGCATACATGAGCATGGTGACCATACCTTCTTGTATAAGTCCATTACATCTATCTATGTTCTAAATCTCACCCCGTTTGGTTCAAAACCAAGGGAGTTATAGCTGTTTAAAGTTTCAGCCAATCAGATTGCAGCGCACGTGCACGCACATGCATGCATGCATGTGCATGGTGATCATGCCTTCTTGTAGAAGTCCATTATATACCTCTATGCTCCAAATCCAATCCTGTTTGGTTGAAAACCAAGGGAGTTAAAGCTGTTTAAAGTTTCAGCCAATCAGATTGCAGCGCACGTACACGCACGTGTATGCATGTGCATGGTGACCACACCTTCTTGTAGAAGTCCATTATATTTATCTATGTTCCAAATCCCATCCTGTTTGGTTGAAAACCGAGGGAGTTATAGCTATTTAAAGTTTCAGCCAATCAGATTGCAGTGCACGTGCATACACGTGTTTTCATGATAATTGCTATATATCATGTTGTAAGATATCGTAATACATGACTATGTTCAAAATTTCAAAGGATTTCGTCAAAAAACAAGAAAGATATTGAGACTTAAGTTTCAGCCAATCAGAGCAAAGCGCACGTGCATGCGCGTGAGATCTTGCTATTTTGACCATGTCACCTTGTCTATGCTACTAATATATCATTACAATATGAGTTTCAACGCATTTCATCAAAAATTGAGAAAGTAAGTCTATATCAATTATGTTGATCATTTCTTGTGTTGCACGTGCGCGCTCTTGCAAGCACGTGCGCGCAAAATGACCTTGACTAGGCAAATCTACATAACATGTCTACTAACCCGAAAAAGGTTTTACCTACATCGGATGAACAGTTTACAAGATCATTCCCGGACAAAAAAGTACCCAGGAAGAAGAAAAATAATAATAACTAGATACGATCTCGTTGCGAGCAACGAGAGGTCTTCCGTCCGTTTTTGGAAAAGAAACCCACGTAAAATCGAGCTGAAAAGAGATTCAAAATTTTGGTCACAAGGAGGATTGAAACCATGTCACCAACGTGAATGCGCTTTTTTTTTTTACTTTTATATCCCCAACGCGCTGACCATTAAGCTATTGGGAGTACTGCTCTAAATATACTTGTGTATACCACGGTACTTTTGCAACAGTCTGTCTAAGAATTATAAAAAGCATTCATAATTTCGCGCCAAACGCCACGAGTAAATATTCGCGCCTTTTCTTTGGACTGATCTATTAGATAGGTATGATAGCATCAATTAAATTTTAAAAATAAAACATTCTTAGCGCCTTTATTTTATTTCGACGTTAAGAAAGTATATGTAACACATTATACACAATACATATCGTATCTAGCCCAGTTACACTAAAGCAGTGAAACGGAAATTAAGTTTTGAGATTGACTCAATTGCAACGTACTACTGTAACGTGTCGGATCAGAGCGGTCAGTAGGATTACCGAGTTTTACTGGGGATATGATTGAATGCAATATATACAGATAATAATATGACACCTGCCTGGTGTCTTTAAATCAAATGACCTAAGTGCTTTGTATAATTATTTATATATCTCCAGTTAATACCAGCACCTGCCTGGTGCCATCTGATAATTGCCTCACTATACTCGTATAACTGACTATATAAGTCAACATCTATCTGTCTGGTGCCTCTTGATGTAGCCTTTAACACCTGCCTGGTGTCTTACTGCTTACCAAGTTGCCTATATAACTCTAGCCAAGTGGCTACAATATACTTACACAGTATGATTTAACTTTGTAAGAGCTTCTCTGTCCTATTGACAAACCTATAGCTAACGTCACACACCTATGTTTTAACTACATGTAGTCACGAACTACAGCAACTCTGCACAATCCGATTTGATCGTTGCACCAAATGGATTCTGTACCAAAGTGAAGACACAAGCCAGTTGGCTGTACTGCCCCCTTGTACCTCAACTTAATCAATGATCATAAGTTATCAGATATTATATTGATAAAATACAAAAGACTGCCTTTCTTTTGGCAACACTATTATTATTTTCTAACAGAACATCATTTATCAATGATACTTGTATAATTCTTTTGTCAATTGACCAATTAATTACAATATTTTTATTGATTAGCTATTATAATATAAACAAGTAACGGGACGTAACTCCTCCAACCATTTCACTACTACGTGAGAGTCGAAGTAGTTTTTTACATTTCATGTATCCTTATGTCAGAATCGTTCAATCAAACGCTCAGCTGCCTCCATAAACCCCTACTCGCGAAATGGCGGAGTTGACAGAGGCAGCCGCCATCTTGGGCCCGCTTCAGATTTTCAAATATTAATATCTAGAGTTCAGAAAACCCAATATTCAAACAACTTATATAATAAACATCAATAAAATGGTCTCTATTAACATTCCAAAAATAAATGAAAAATATTGAAAAACAAAAAAGTTAGAAAATACGCTTTTTTCAATTCTCATCTCCGAACGACAGGAAGTATAGACGACGAACGAAAGGTTGCGTCCTGGTTAGTATCTATCACGATCTATAATCCCTGAAAGTTTCACATTGATATCTTTTACCGTTCTTGAGATTAATCACAGACAAAATGTCATTTTAAAATCAGGAAATGTCCCGTAACTTGGCACCAGATAGGAATTTTCAGAAAATCGCTCAGATAGATCAAGTTCATCTTACGACACATCTTTTCTGAAAATTTCATATAATTCCATCCAGTAGTCTTCGAGAAATCGCGTGCACAAAATTTTGGAAAAAAAATAATAAAAAGAATAATAATAATAATAATAATAATAAGAAACAGTAGAATCACTATAAGGTCTTCCGTGAAGACGGAAGACCTTAACTAGATACGATCTCGTTGCGAGCAACGAGAGGTCTTCCGTCCGATTCCAAAAAAAGAAAACCTTTGTAAAATCTAGCTGAAAGGGTAAAGAACATATTACACGCAAGAGGGATTGAATCCAAGTCGGCAGCATGATAATCCAACGCGCTAAATATTACGCTACTGGGACCTCTACTCTAAATTTTCTTGTATATATATATACCTCTGTATAACAGTGCTTTTGTCTTAGAATTATGAAAGCTAGTCACTATTCATAAATTCGCGCCAAATGCCACGAGTTAATCTTCGCGCCTTTTCTTTGGAATGTTCTCTTTAATAGGTGTGATAGCTTTAATGAAATAAAAAAACCATCCATTTAGCCTAAAACTTGATGATTAGAAAGTATATTTTATACATTTCACAAACTCCATATAGTATGCAAGGAAGTAACACTAAAACAGTGAAACGGCTATGAATTTTAACTTTTTTAAAATTTCATGTTAAAGTGAACTCGCTAAAGTGAACTATCCCGATTAGTTAAAAACATTCATGAAAAGATTGAAATGTTTCGCAAAAAAAAATGGCTCGCCTTACGACGGTCAAGGAATTGGATATCGTTTGTGCTCAATAACTTGAATAAGATCTTTGAGACAATAATGTTAATATAAACTCTATTAAGCAATCTTTAAAAAAATATGATTATCTTATTTTGTCTTTTTTATTAGTATAATATGGCACAAATGTGCATGGGAAAAACCGTGGGTAAGTTTTATACTTACTGTATTCATTGATATCCTTCTTGACTATTACTTATAACAATGATTAATGAGCTGCTTTTCCGTGGTGCAATCAAAAGATATTTGGTATCGAATTTCATTTGCACATTTAGTCTTTTCTTTTTTTACTTTGAGAATCAACCAAAACCAATTATAGAAGACGTTTAAGAAGAATTTAGTTTGACACAGAATTGTAACGTAACTACAACGTGAAAAATCCAAGTATTCCTTTACATTTATTTGTCCTTATTACTTTCTTTCAAGCAAATGCTCGACTGCCTCAGTAAACCCCTATTGCGAAATGTCGGAGTTGACAGAGAGAGCGGCCATTTTGAAACGTTTCAAATTTTTAAATGCTAATATCTAGAGTTTAGATTTATCAATATTCAAACAAATTATATAGCAAGCATTATAAGAAAGGTTTTTATTAACATACAAAAAATAAACGAAAAATATTTAAAAACAAAATTTTTTTTAAAATTAGACTTTTTAAATTAGCTTCCGGTAGCGAGCGGAAGTAATGACGACAAACGAAAAGTCACGTCCTGGATAGTATTTTTTATCATCTATAATATCTGAAAGTTTCACATTGATATCTTTTACCGTTCTTGAGAAAATCTGTGGACAAAAGAAATCAGAAAAAGGTCTGTAACTTGGCACCGAAAGCGAATTTCCAAAAAATCTCTCAGATGTATCAAATTCATTTAACAAAACATCTGTCCTGCAAATTTCATGTAATTCCATCCGGTAGTCTTTGAGAAATCGCGTCAGAAAAATAATAATAATAATAATAAGAAACAATAGAATTGCTATAAGGTCTTCCGTTAAGACGGAAGACCTTAATAAGAAACAGAGTAAAAACAATATGTTCCCCAACTTCGTTTGGGGAACATAATTAGCTTATTACATTCAAGAGAATAATTATTTCATATCATGTACATATATATAATTTTGCGAAATTGGTGTGCTACAACAAATACGGTTGAATTGTGATATAAAACTTCACTCTGTGTATGAAAAATAAATTCCCAAGAAAGTGAAAATTAAACTTCAGTTTAACATAAATATTATCGTTGCTGGATATAAAAAAAAACATCAGTGTTAGACAAGTGTACTTTGTACAGTCCAGATTGCATTGTTTAAAAAAAATCTTGTCCTCTAGTGAGATAAACAATAAACCATTTAAAAAAAAAGGTCCCTTTTCACTCGATTTTTTGTTACAAACTAATATTTATATTTAAACCTTGAATTGTTGTTAGATTTTGTGCCTATGTAAAAAGTTATAACATTTGTAGTGTCGCCAGATGAAACCCGGAGCTTCCCTCTATTAAATTACATGTAGGGGTGCATTTTGAGCAGTGTTTTTCATCCGATATATAAATCTTTTTAATTCCTCACACTTCAATTTCTTTTCCGTAATGTTTCTTTAATTGGAATTACGCATTTGTAACAAACGGTTTATTTCCTAAAGATATGATAAAGAAGTCGGTTCATGTTATGCATAAAATGGCCCTGTAGATATACCAATTAATTGATCAACACTTGATTTTCCATTTGAAGCATGAAAATAAAATAGAGACTTGGTGCTTTCATATCCTATTCAAAATATTCTCCTAAAAGTCCAGGTATTGGAGAACTGGTTTTATGAAATTGCAATGTTCTCAAATTTTTAGGTAAACAGGTATAATTGAATACTTTCAGTGAAGAAAAATAATATGAGTGCACTCTCTGATCTAAACAATAAAACATGTCTTTTAATCCTCAGAAAGAGTTCTATCATTTACTAGTTGCATATTTTAGATCAGAGGTTGCGCTCTATCTTAAATATCGAAAAATAGCTTTAAAAATTGGCCGTTTTGTACACTTTTTCAGAATATGAGGAAAATGACACATTTCGTGACGTCATAATGCATTGACTGGTCAGAAAATTACGTCATTTTTGATAGATACGCAGTCACCAAGGATCTAAGTGATATTCAATGCATTGTTAACTAAAACTAAGTAGTTTCTGTTTTTCAGAAATTCACAGGGCCAAATGAAGCAAAAGTGAACCTTGTTCTTTGTATTTTTTCAAATAACGATCGTAATTTTTTTTATATCTTCCAAGAGTCAATGAACGTATCGCTGATGTGATGTACATGTACATGTGTACATAGGAAGAAAGGCAAATTGATAATATCTAACCCTAAGTATTTTTTTTTCAAATTCTGTATTATGTAATTAAATGAGATACAAGCAGTAAGTGCAAGCTTTGTGCTACAAGCCTCAAAAATATATTGATAAATGCCGGAAAAAATCAAACAAATTGACTGAAATAACAAGTAAATCAAAAACGTTAACAAGTCTTACATATACCGTTTTAAAGAAATTTCATCCCAGGGTACTTTAAATTCTAATTACCCATTTGAAAAGGATTTGACCATCGATAGCTCGCAACACTGGACACGATGTCGCATTGATCTGCAAGTGAATAGATTTGAGTCACGTGTTTAATGTTTTGTTATTCATGAGGTCAAAGGCGGGTTAAAATTTGTAAACAAGGTGTCTTTGCTATAGGGACAGGTACCCGTGATTTTGCACCTTTTTGGAAAATAACATGTGAGCGCACGACTGTTTCAATTTCTTTCATGAATTAAAATGACAAGTTTAACTTTTTACATTGACCCTATTTACTACAACTTGAAACATTTATGCGCTCATATAAAAATTGGGCTTTCAAAATGGGGATGTGGCCTAAAGTCTATGGGAAATCGATATAAACAACGTACCCCTGCTATATTAATCAGATAAATACCCAATTACAGTGCAAGTAAGTGCAAATTGAAAATGAAGTTAATAAACTACAATGTTTGATGAAAAGATTGAGACAAAAATATGTAGAAAATCTTTAAACTTATTTTTTGTAAATTATTGGGGGGCAAAATGTGGACATATAAACGATTCCTTCTTTATAAAAACTCATTGAATGTTGTTTAAGTCAACAAATATCGTAAATACGCGTATTCTCCAAAATAATTCGTCCTTGACCATGGCCATGTTGACGTCATGACGAAATTTGAAGACCGACGACGTCCTTGATTTGCTCTTCGTTCAAAGATTTAGGGAGAATATGGGATCTGTAGAATGTAAATACATGAATTTGATGCTGAAAAGGCAAGAGTCTGAGGTACGTTTCTTTTCCCTATCCCAACGATACCAACTGAGCTGATACGGAACGTCGAGAAATTGACCGCATGATCAGCGAAAAAATTCACACTCGTGATCCGACAGTGACATAAATATAATATTCCCGTCTGTCAGTCCTGTTTATCTCCTTTTCATTCATTAATTCATTTTTTTATTTTAAGTTTCTTGTAATTATAATTTAGCTAAAACGGACTAGAAGTATCTGTTTTCATTGTTTTTACAACAGTCAAGAAAGTAGTTCTGGTTGAAAAATTCTTCGATGTGTAAACTTTTTAAAGCGCTAAGCGCAGCGCAAAGCGCTTAATTTCTGTCAGCATAAATCTACTTCCGTTCTGGATCCAGCGCCACTATAAGCAAGTTAGATAACTCCACTTGCTATTCTAAAAATATTCACCTGGAAATCCCTGTCTCTCTTTCTGCTATTTTAGTGTAATGCTGCGTTACGTGCATTTCTAACAATAGAAGGCAATTAGTAAGGTTCAAGGATGTTCAACAGTTAGAAGATAAGAGCAGTTCTTATCATGCACTTCTCTATACACTGTGGTTCATTTAAATCATGTCGGCACATATTAATACCACGTAGCTTACAATTGCTGCCTCTATGGCACAATTATTTAATTTTAAAACCAGTATATTATTTATTATGAACATGCAATATAGTGATTAAATATTCAATACGTACCCGGTGCATGATTTAAAACTCAGATGGGATTTTGATAAGTTTTTAAATCTCAAACTGGAAGTGAGTTATTCAATAAAAGAAATCACATAAAATTGATTTACAATGTACTACTTACATAATAGGGTACGTTCTATATATCCATCTAAACTATACTTATTTTTTCTTCTAGACAATTATTTCAGGCAATGTAACTAAAACAAGCCTTTCTATTAATATCTTGCACCATGCTGAGATTTATCAGTGAAGTTGATTTTCGCATCTAAGTATCAATTAGTAACAGACTGAAATGCATTCAAGGACGGTCTTTTTTAATGTGTATACTTGTGTTGTACATAATTCGAAAGGATGGGTAGTTTGTGGCTGTACAGACATGTAGAGCATGTGGTGGATGTGTTTTCAACGAATCCACTCAAATAGTAAAACTTACTTCTCGGAATACATGTATTGCGCTCTAAAATTGTGCGTGTAGTGTGCAGGATATGGCGAAAAATTCTAAAACTTTAATCAACGTTCTTAGGGCTGATAAAATGTTAAGCAAACGGTGTAATACTTGAAGTAGGGAAGTAGGATTAAATAGTTTATGTAAAGATGTGTCTAAGCTGTGTTGCCGATTCTTAATGATGACTAAATAAAAACAGAATAAAATAATGTTGTACCTAAATGAAGATTTATTAATACTTGAGATTAATACTGTATTTTCTTTTTTAGACTCTTGAATTATTAATCATTGAAATAGAAATATTATGAGCAATATAATTTTCAGTATTCCTTTTTAACAAGCACAACAATGCCGTAGGTATGTTTTTCCTCTCACCATGTTTTGCATGGAAGTGAAGATCATACATACACAAGTCAAGAATGGTGAAAAGCACCAGGCGTCCGCAAAAAAAACTGACGCATTTTAAATTATTTCAACAATAGTCAAAAATACTTTTGGGGGTTTAACGTTTGATGGGGTTGACGTATTTTTAATCCAAAGAAGAAAAGTGTAAAAAAAAATTATTGCAAAAATGTATCATTTACTAATGAGTGACACATATTGTATAACAACACAAATGTTACTGCAAATACATGTACACTTTAAATCATATATTTAAAAATAAGAGATTACAGGATAGCATCAAAAGATAAATATATAATATCTTTATACTAAAATGTATATTTACATATTATCTCTGACATAAAGGGCGTTAATTCTACGGATGTTTCATTTACATATGACGTAGTTACAAACATGATGCCAATCTTCAATTTGATAAACTTGTAAACGCAGAATGAATTTGTTATTAAATATGATCACCAGATATTTTTGTCTTTCAGTGTTGTACGTAAATATAAGGAATTTATGCGACATTTTCAAGTGTTAACATTTTTTTTCAAATACAATGTATACATTTTCCAGCAAAAGTATTGTCTTCCCACAAATTTTTTATTAAAATAGAAAAATTTGGTGTTAACACCAAATTTTCTATTTTAATAAAAAATTTTGGGAGCACAGTATAGCTACATGTACATTTAGAGTTTAAATTTGATCGGAAAACTCGATTACCATCTCGAAAGAAAATAATTTTACACGCAAAAATATTTTCTTGCAATTTCTTGTACAGTACTGTAATTGAAATTGCGAAAATGATGTATAATGCTTGAAAAAAAAAGCTTGAGACAGTGTTGAATTTCATATCCCAACGGGGTTAATATATTCGGGACTCACATACTTTTTGACAACTGTGCTCGACCTAGCGCTATATCGCACCACAGGGGCCGGTAACATACTGTTTTTGATTTTACGTAATCACTATATATATACAAAAATGGAAAGGGAAACAACGTCAGCCCGAATTTACACAGGATCGATCTTGGAAATAGTTCGTATTTCATAGAAAAAAGAATGTAGCCAATTAAATTATAACTAGAATTCATACTACAATAAATATTCTTTAATAAAACAGAAACCTCGTTACTTTTTTTAGCGTTTAAGTTGGGTATTACTAACTCGATATCCCGTTGTGCGAGTCGATGTACTTTAAGTCGTCCACTAAAACGAGGCAAAATTCGCACATTTTCTCAGGTTTTGAAGTCTTTCCGGAGATGGAAATCACAAAGTAAAGATCCAGCGTTCACGAAAATCATTTTTTTTCTTTTGTTAATTGCAATTAAAAGGTACAACATCTCCGATTTGAATAAATACGGTAGCTTTTTTCGTTCACAGAGAGGCTCCAGTCCAGAACAGACGACATTTTGGGGAAAAAACATGATTGGTAAAAGGCGGAGCGTGATTGGTCAAATCTATTCTAGAAAAGCACTATTGACCAATCACATCTCGCGTTAAATATTGGATGCAATGTTTAGCGAATTTAGTGGACGACTTAAACTACATCACTTGCATGACAGGATATCGGATCTGCAAAACACGACTTACACGATTTTTAAATGACCGCGATGGTATTTTTATTAAAGAGTGATTATTACTGAATGATCCCAGACGTTATTTCACTAATTGCAAGGTATTTTATTGAAAACACGAGTCATTTCCGAGATCGACCCTGTGTAAATTCGAGCTGACGTTGTTTCCCTTTCTCTTTTTAAGCGGTTAGCTTCGCTAACCGCTTTATGTCATGTATCGACACCGGAAACTTCCATAAGGCGCTACCTATCGACAAAGCCTCTACCTATGATTTGTTTCTAACACATATAACATATGCTAATTAAAATCAAGACTATCAAAACAACATATTAATCTTTCGGTTTTTAATTTTTCTCTGATTTTGTTTGTCAATGAAATAAATTTATAATTGTTGTATTAAAAAAGTTTATGTATAGGAGCATTTGGTGTCGAGATTAAATTTCCGTGACGTCAGCTGATGGCGATCGGGCCCTGTGACGAAATTCGAAGTCAGCATGAAGTTTAGCTGATAAAATTATCAACGCGTTGGATTTAAACTTAAGGAAGAAATATATAGCGAGAAATATCATATTTGAACCCAATGCTACACGAAAACCAGTAGACATGTCCGATTTATGTGTTAAATTGAGGCCTGAATCGAACAAGGGGTCAAAAAGGCGTTGCACGCCTTGTGTATTTATACTTTATATAGAGGGGGTAGAATGTTTCGATATTTGGCTAATTTAGAGACTTACTGATAAAAATTCAGGTGCCTGTGATTTATTATAAGGCACCCCTCGTGAACAATAAATATTTGACCGAATTATGCTACTGGCACAGGGAGGACGGGTTAATTACTGGCTAAAGGGGTTGAAGGTTATTACCGACTGCAAAACATCGGAGAATCTCTCGAATGAGTTTCCTTTTCCTTGCTAAAATATTAAGGCATCCCTTTAATTAACTTGATTAATACTAGTACATGAAGAAAGCCTTTATATAAAAAAAACTGAATACATCTGTAAGTTGTACAGTTATGGATTACTTCCATAATGAAACGTTTGTTTTCTTCTCCTTTTTTTCTCAATTGAAATTATTTAAAAGATAATGAAAGCTTTGGTTCCAGGGATAAATTCTGTACTCAGTCTAATTATTACAAACGATTATAAACGATCACATTTTTATTTAAATATTTGCCGACTCTTTTTTAAATAATTGTCATTTATTACTTACAGTACCGACCGCACACAACCTAACACCAGAGTGAACCAGGAGCGGACCCCAGGTTCGCTCGGGGTCCGCTTCGGGTTCGCTTTCAGAAATTTTGGGACCGCTCCGGGTGCGCTTTGGGTGCGCTCCGGGTTCGCTCCGCGTTCGCTCGGGGTCAGCTCTGGGTCCGCTAGAGCGAACCCGGCGTTCGCTTCCTGGGACCGCTTTACGCACTGATGCGTGAAGCGGACCCCGCTTTAATCTCACTGCCAGTAAGCCCCGCCCCTTGTATATTCCAATACAGTAATGGTATTGTGGATCGATCATTGTTGTTTATGCGACGATGCGGACATGTAAACTGTACATGTAAACAGTGATATAATGGAGAACATTGATAACTTTTCTAAAATTCAAATGTACATTCAACGTAGATTTACATGTACATGAATAATTGATTTCCTTGATTTCTCGATCCCGAGAAATTCAAACTAATTTAACGGCGGGTTATAAGGCATTTATTTTTCTTAAGTTAAAACGAGAAAACAAAAAAGAAGAAAAAAAAAAGAGTGTTGAATTGATTTTCAATGTATCGAATGGTGTACAAGTGAAACTGACGAAAGAAATCTACACTAAATACCCTTTTAATTCATGCTTTACATAGTTTAAAAATACATTTGTTATTCCTTACGTTTTGCTAAATCGTAGTTTAAATGTTTGCTTAACACGTGAATTATGATATCGCATCTATATATAAATTACATGTAACCTTTTGTACATTTGATATATTTAGATTTCATTTATAGTAGTTACACATTAAAAGTTCGCAATATTTATTTACCGGACATTTCCTAAAAAAAAATTACACAGTATATTAGATCTTTTTTTTCACGGTCAGAAATTTGGAGCGAGTATGATTTTAATCAGAATAAAGAACAAGGCAAATAATAATTGTTCTCCCGACCCGATAAGAATATATTAATACCGGTATATGCCCCCTATTTCACACACACATTGTCTTTAAAAAATTCTATATATTTAATTATTTTATTTTGATTTCTCAATTTACGTGTTACATTAAATTATTCAAAATTTACATCAAAATTATTGATCTTCTTAAACTTATTGATCTTCTTGGGCATGAAAAAAATGTGTGTATATGAAAATCTTCCTTCTGTCATTCCGCCTTAATGGTATTAACAAACTGAATGACTTTACCAGAATGAACGTGAATTAGACCCAATTCCTAATATGATACTTAACAAGATTATTCTTTCAATTTAGTGTAACTCTACAGTTAGTTTGCCTTACCAACTCTCGAACAACCCACATAACTATGTATTGCTTACGCCTTTATTAATTATTTTTTCCCAAGAATTAGTCCTAAAACATTTCAAAATTTATAATAGTTCATTCTTTGTCAGGTATAGTTACGCCATTTTGAGAGAATGAAACAATGTACGATTTACTAAATGGCGTGATTAATTAGCGTAATTAATTCGTTCCATTATGTAAATCGCACTTCACCTGAGTATACCCCGATAAACCAGATCACGTATTTCACAGCGGTCCGGATTTCTTTCTTTAATAGTGTTTATATAAATTTCCAGTTCAACATGTAACTATGTAAATATAAAGTGTTTAGTAGTTTATGAGTAGTGCTAGTTGTTTTTGGTTTCTATTTTCCCTTTGTTCTTATGCCTTTTTAACTTTTTTCTTTGTCCTAAGGAAGAGACAGAGCGTCCCGAAAACTGTTGGTCATTTTTAGTGCTTTATATACATCTTCCTGTACATGTATATTTAAAAAAAAAATAGCTGCAGCAGGCTTATAGAAAACAATTTAAACACCCAATTTAATGTTAACGCCCCCAAAATCTACCTGATTCAAGATCAATTATTTACCGCCAGTCAATCATTAAAAAAACAATAGCTTCTGATTTGATTGACAGGTCATCTACCCGTGCTACCTGATAGTCTGAGTTTGTGTCTTTTGAAAACGATTGCCTGGTCACGCGTCAAACACTTTCATGTAGCCGTCTTGTATACAAGGGGGTTAAAAAAAGAATCTTGGTAAAATTTTATTTTAAAAACAATTGAGAGTAGATAATTAAAACATGACTTCATAAAATATTTGCTTTAAATCTCAACGGCTACATATTGTATTTTAGGCGATATGTCGTCCAAGATATCTGCTCTGTAGAATTTAGACCAGTCCGTGCACAGAAACGCTGATTAAAATTGAAATATGATAAATAAGAAATGATATTTAGCATAAACGGCACGGGTAAAAAATTCATTTATCCCATGTTTTACCTACGTTTATATGAATACAATCTACACCATGTTCCGTTGTAAAGTTCTGAAATGTCAGAAACAGCTAGGAGTTTCCAGATTGTAACTTTTAGTTCGAATTTCCTAACATCTGTCACATACCCAATATTCGAAATTAAAAAGTGAATATATACAGCCAAAGATCAATTCTTACAAGTATATAAGAAATCTTGCAAACAATAAAAAAAGATTTAAACACACGAACACCCGGAAATGGTTAATATCTTCGACACTATTGTTGATCAGAACGTAGGCAATATTCCTATCGTGGTACTGTACATTGTATATGTTCACACGACGGATAGGCCTACCTACTTGTATTAATAGAATTTTTTTTTTTTTATTTTGATATTTACATAAGTTTAACTAAAAGAAGATTTGTTTACTTTGTAGTTTTACTCTGTGTTCTTTTCTTTAATTTATCATTTTTTTTTAAATATAAAAACGATATTTCTTTTTATAATTTTTTTCTTCATTATATATCGCTGAAAGTATTTATAAATTTTTTTTATTGAAATATTTCAATTATTTCATATAGTTTCACTCAAATTTAGACACGAAACACGGAATATTGCCCCTGATCACCAGACACAGACTTCCTGTGTAATGCTACGTGTATATAGATTTTTGACATCTTGGGTATTGGGGGTCTCCAGGTAAATAACACCACTGTTACTAAGACCACTCCCCCTCCTCAGGTAACCCTACGGTAAAAAAAATTGGGTCTTTAAGTACAGTATTGGGAGGAAGACTCATAGAAATTTAAGTAAAAGTCGTCAGGATTTATTATTAAAATCAAGTCTAATGATGAGAGATTATAGTTATGATCTCCCCCTCTCTCTCTCTCTTTTGTCTTGATGTTTTCTGTATCTATTTATGTTTAAATATTGGGCACGTTAATATTCCTGAATTGTTAGTATCTTGAGATGATGAAATTTTACAATAATTGTCGAGGACCAACTATATTTCTATTCTCCTCTTTTTGTCAGTAAAAAATTGTAATAACAATTGAGTTTCATTTTTATGCATTGACTGATGTATTTACCCAGTTTATTTATCAAATGGACTTTAAATACCGGTATAAAAACTAAAGAAAATAAAAACGTAAATATTCATGTATAATTCTACGTGGAAAATTAAAACATATAATTAATTAATTGCATTAATGAAAAGAAAATAAATATATAAATATAAAATACAACCCGGAGAATTAAAATAAATAAATATTAAATAATATTTTAATTATCGTTTTGCTCGTATGTACAGTGTTTGGATTTACATGTATATCGAATTAAATCAACACGTTCGATCTTATATCCCAATCGACAGATCAATATGCTATTTTGATTGGTTGATGCGCTGATTGGTTAATCGCTAATCCTGATTGACAGCTCTGTAAAGAAATACCGAACCCGCGTTCGCTCTCTGGGACCGCTACTGAATTTGGGGTTCGATCTCTGGGTCCGCTTCGGGTTCGCTCGGGGTCCGCTACGGATTCGCTTTGGGTCCGCTCCGGGTTCGCTCGGGGTCAGCCTTAGCGGACCCCGAGCGAACCCGGAGCGGACCCAGAGAGCGAACCCGGGGTCCGCTCCGGGTTCGCTTTCTGTTAGGTTGTGTCTGGTCGGTACTGTATTCGAACATTTAATTGTATGAAAAGTCAATAATGTACATTTCTTAAAACTTTATTATCTTGTTTACTTGTCTTTCTTCCTGTGAGAGAAATAGTTCATAATATTAATAAACAGATGTACTCAGTATCTGTATCAAAATACAGAATAAACAGCGATCGGTCTCGGTGCCTAGGAGAAGTAAGCATCCCCAATGACAGGTCACACCTGCTGACCCGCAGTGAGCCTACGAAACTGAAGCTCTCTGAAATTAATTAATTTACAAATTCTCTGCTCGTCCATCCGTTTTTCTCAGACTAGCCAGCTAAAGATCTATGTACAGTACATCAAATAAATTAATCTAAAGATTTGAATTTGAATTATCATTTAATTTTCTTTTTGAGTTGTTTGTTATAGTAGCCTTTATAGTTACCTAATCACGCTAATTTCAGAATCAATAGAGCATGAAAGACAATTAAATTTGCAACATCAACATATTTTTTTGTTCTGAGCACTTTTGGACGCCACCAATGGAGACAATTAGGAAGAAATTTTTGAAATTGAACTTCCTGTCTTTCAAACTGAAAATCTCAGGTTGATATTTTGAAACATACATTTGTGACATCAATCTGGGAAGTTATTGGTTTTACCATTTAGTTAGGTACTACAAAAGTCAGTGTATCTGCTTCTTCGCTGATGACGTTGGACAAAGATATGCATGCTTACTTTTATATCATCACTCAATGCATTTTTTGTTATTCTACTCTGTACAGTCATATTCCATGAAAACATGCTAACCGCTTTTCAGTACTTTCAGTACTTTGATTGTATACATATAGTGATTATGTAAAATCAAATACAGTATGTTACAGGCCCCTGTGTATCGCACTGTCAAAATATCGCTTAGAATTCAACACCACAGGACATTTTAAATTAAAATAATTCTGACGAATTCCAAATCAATATGCTTAGCGCTTCCCAGTACTTTCAGTACTTTGATCTTGAATGTGTTCTCGTCCAATCAAAACACAAGGAATCAATAAATAAAATTAAGAATGGAATTATTTAACAGTATTCAAATATATAACCTATTAATTATACATTTACGATTATGCAACAAGTAATTTTGAACTTTCAATTATATAAAGTAATCTCTGTGCGGATAAATATTGAAGAATAATTTAAACATCAAATATAAAAATTATTCACTGAAATGGTCAAACAATGAAAAAATAAGTTACTTTAATTCATACAACAAATGAATTGAAATTAAAAAAGCAATCAATAATAAACTTTAGATCCACCTTTATTACTATTTCTACACCTGAAAAAAAAAATAAAGTATACCCGAGTTTTATTCATTTTTTTTTATATTTGGTCAAAATTTTTCTTTTAAATTCTTGACATCAGACAAGGACACCACTTTCAGGCAAACAAGACATGTTCCATATATTAATAATTATTTGATCTGTGAACTGCTATCGGATCCTAATTAAATTTAACTTATTTACGTCTTCTAATTAGCATATTTCAAAGTATTTTGTTTATCTGCAGGTCTTTGAGTGGCAAACCAGGCACTCTTAATTCCATAAACAATTGTAGAATTTTAATTTATAGCTAAGATATATAATGAAAAATTGCAATTTTTTAAAGGTTATTTTATGTCCCTGAAACCAAACTAACACATTCTGCAACAATTATTGTCAGTATTCCTTTGTCCTTCCTCACAGAAGGAAGTAGTTGGGAAACCAGCTGGGCCTAATGTTTGATCTAAAAAGACAGAAAAAATATTTGTAGAATTGAAATCTTTATTGTTGCAGACAAGAATCGGACAGTAATTTTACATTAAAAATCAATTTCAGACATGATAATTTCAAACGATAATAATTAGAAAAAAAATTATTTAGTAATTTTTTTAAAAATTTCGTTCGACAAACCTATGACGCCTTTTATTCATTAAAGTGTCTGCAACAGTTTGATTAATGATATTCATAGCTAAAAATTTCATGCAATTGTTGAATTTAATGGCAAAGATATATATCAAAAAACTTTGAAACTTTTTAAAGGTAATATATGTCTCAAACCCCTTAAAACAAACTAACACATTCTGCAATAATTGTCAATATTTATTTGCCTTTACTTACTGAAGTTAGTGTCTATAAAAATCATCTAAGCTTGTTATTTGATCTAAAAAGACAGACAAAAATATTTGTAGAATTTCAAACTTTATTGTTGCAGACAAGAATCGGACAGTAATTTTTCAATAAAAATCAATTTCAAACATGGGCGTCGGAAGCAAATTGAAAAGGGGCTAATAGAAAGGGGGACCAACAAAAAAGGGTGAACCCCAATTTTCAATGCCTATATCATGTCAATCTTTGCAAAGAAAAGTGGGGGTGCTAACACCCCCCCATCCCCCCCCCCCCCCCCCCCCCCCCCCCCCAGGTACGACGCCAATGTCAGACTTGAAATAATCAGCAAATTAAGTGGGTTTTTTTTTAAATACTGAAAATCTCCGAAGCTTTATGATTGATTGAATCGTCTCTAACTTGTATACAAAGCAGTTTAATTATTGATATTTATTATATAAATTGCAATTATAGGGTTTGAAAGCAAGGATATATTATAAAGTTTTGTAAATTTTAAAGGTTATATCATGCCCCTGAAAACAAACTAACACATTCTGCAATAATTGTCAACATTCATTAATCCTTACTTACTGAAGTTAGTGTCTGCGTAACCAAGTGTGCCTGATGTTTGATCTAAAAGACAGGAAAAAAATATATATAAAAGTTTAATCTTTACGATGCAGACAAGAACTGGATAGTAATTTTTCAATCAGGGGCAATATCAAACATCGTAACGATTAGAAAAGTAGTGGTTTTTTTTTTTAATTTCGGTCGGAAAAAACTTTAAACCAATGACGCTTTTTGTCCATTTAATTGTCTTTTAGTTGTATCCGCAACAGTTGGATTAACGATATTCATAACATTAAATTGTTGGATTTTATAGCAAGGATACTAGTATATAATTAAACTTTCCAACTTTTTAAAGGTTATATCATGCCCCTGAAAAGAAAGTAACATATTCTGCAATAAATGTCAATATTCATTTGTCCTAACTTACTTAAGTTAATGTTTGGATGACCAACTGAGCCTGAAGGTTGATCTAAAAAGATAGAAAATATATATGAAAAATTTCAATTATTCTGCAATAACTGTCAATATGCATTTGTCCTAACTAACTTAAGTTAATGCTTGGATGACCAACTGTGCCTGAAGTCTGATCTAAAAAAAAAAACCCAGAAAATATATACGTAAAATTTCAATCTTTATCGTTGCAGATATTTGACGAAGTATTTTTTTTAACAAGGTAGAATGAATAACATAGTGAACAGTATTTTTATCCCCTTTTAAAGTGGGAATATTGATTTCGTTCTGTCTGTTCGTCGGTCAGAATGTCTTTATATTTGTCTGTCTGTAACACGTTCGTTTCTACACAAAATCTCAAGAATCCTTTCGGATTTTGCAATGCAATTTCATTTGACAAATTTCTATCACCCTAAAAAATATTCCTATAGATTAGGAGGTTCTCCGTCTGTCCTTCATTAATTTAAAAAGATTTTTTTAGCTGTATGTACTCTTGAATGAAAATTTTATCATATATAAATAATACATTTAAATTATAAATCTTAAAATTAAACTTCTCTACAATTGTTTCCCTTGAGATAGCTATAAAAAAGTTTGAACCTTAGTTTTAATGTAACAAATTCACAGCCCGACTTACCTTCGTCTTTATTGTTACAGCAACGTTTTATGACACAAACTATTATAACAAAGGCTACCAGAGATCCAACCACTACCAAAGCAATTTCCCAATCCTTAAGGCCTGTTTTGCTAACAGCTGGCATAGGAGCTTTTATTTTGTGTTTACAGGGATTGAACAGACGTACGTTCAAAGCTGATACGTTCACTGATCCCCAAAGCACAATCTCTTTGTTATGACGGACGATAGTTAAGTTCAAACCGTTTTCTATTTCATAAGCTCCCTCAAATTTCACTTGAAAACTGGAAACGTTGTTTGCGTTTGTGTGCAAAAACATCGTCTTGACTGGAAACCAAAGAACAGAATAATAAGTAAACCCCCTCTGAACTGTCATGACTGATGGCGTTCTGGTAGAATCCAGTATTTCGTAATCTAAAGGAGAGGACGTTCTAATTAATGTGGCTTCGTACCACGGGAATAAAATTTTGAAAAATTTAATACTGTTTTCCACGTCCGATGATATCGTTTGAAGCATGAAATTGTGTTCTTTTTCCACGCTACATAAATCGAAAGTCTGACAAGTAGAGTAGAATTCACGGATAAAAGTAAAAATGCGTGGAACAAATGACTGACATTCGTCGTTGATTCTGGTACTATTTTCGAATTTTACTTGTTCTGCAAGTCCGACAGCTATGCATCCTTTTGTAAAAAGTCCATAGAGATATTTGAATATGTTTACTATCTCAGTTCCATTGCAAAAACCACTCTTCAATTTCACTTCTTTAAACAAAGAGTGTTGATTAAAAGTAACCGATTCTCCTTGAAGAATCCGACTAACATCCCTAACATACTGAAACTTGTCATAGCACGTTTTCATTCTATCAATTTCCGGAGACCCGGTGGGGTTATTAAGATAACTTAAAGAGTCCAAATAACAATTGTTAATTTCCCGTTCGTCTTCAGCGACCTGTTTTTGAATGACAGATATTTGTATTATTGATGGTATTGTTTGTACCACCGCCTTAATTTGAGATACATCATGTGACATTTGATCTAATTTTCTATAAAGTTCGTTTATTTCCGAATTCCCGCCGCTAACAAATAGTTTCACAACATTTCCAAACCCCGGAACACTTCTTAATAAATTAAGAACAATGGTTTCAGCATTATCAATGTCTCCATTTTCAAATTCTTCCCCCAAGTTTATGATAAATTCATCGACATATACTGTTACATCTGCCAAGTTTAATATTCCTTCTGCTTGGTGACAACAAAGGGAGAATAGAAGAGGAAATATTCTGCAAAGAAAATTAAGCACATGTTGTTTAGTTTGAAAAAAAATTCACATATATGACGTGTATACAATTTGAAAGGAAAATATGGATTTTATGCCCCCGTAATCGAAGATTCGGGGAAATATATTTTTTTGTCGTATCCGTCTGTCTGTCTAGCTGTATAACTGCCTGTGTGTCTAGCTGTTTGCAAGAATTTAAACCTTGCTTATAACATCTGATTTAGTCATATTTCACATACCCTTCTTTGGGTACCACCAATTTTGACCCTGACCTTGGAGTATGAAACATTTTTGTAACTACGAGCTCCAACGACAACGCCTGGGCGAAGAGAAAATTCGGACTAATGCACATTCATTCCATAAAATGTTTTGCCGCAGCAATTTTGACCCACAATGCATCGCTTCGTTCACAAACACTAAAGCCACGTTCTCGCGAAATAATGACAAAAGATAAAAGAAATATACACTTGCCCTGATTTAATGAATTTATCTGTTATTGCAGAAAAATAATCATAAACTGATTGAAATCAGCACTCTGTTCGGTAAAGCAACATGCAAACGACATCATATGACGTCAGAGTCATACGCACCGAATGTCACGTGTGGTTTGACGAGTTCGATCTAAATGGAAACTGGATAAGTATCTGCGCTCGCCCTAACGGTCGCACCGTCAACATATTAAATGTATGCTGTATTGAAATAACGATATTCTCGAGTTATAGAAAATTCAATCCCCCCCCCCCCCCCCCAATAACAGTTACTAAGCTTTTCAATCCTTAGCTGATTTGTGTTTTTTAACTAGCCCATGTTTTGAGTGAGCAATGTGGTTCATGGACTTCTTGTTTTAGTATATTTTAGACAAATTGAAGTTAATTGTTAATGTATTGCTCATGTTTAAAGTATTTTTTTTTAAAATAATTATTATTATATATGTAATTACCTCTTCTTTTTCAGATTGGAAAAAAAGAAAGAAAATTTGTAGCATTGTATTGAAGATGCCTGATTAAAAGTATTAATGGATGAATTTGTGTTTTTTTTCTCTTTTCTTTAGAAAATATAAAATTGGAGGCAATGCTCAGAATTTTAGGGATTTTGTTAAAAGAGCTGATGGGTCTCTTTACCTTTAGGATACATTCAAATTGAAAAGAAAGTGACACAGGGGATAAAGTCAACATGCAAGCTTAGCTTTCTGCAGTGCTAAAAGGAAAAGTGCAAAACTGATGAACTTCTCAGTGTTCTGGTGTACTTTTAGAGAAATAATTATGATTACATGTAGTATCAGTTAAGCTTCTGCTATGATGCAATAACATGTATTTTTCTGGAAGAATAGGAAGGAAAATTCCAAAAATATGCATTTTAACGTTAAATAAGTGTGAACTAATTAACGTTAATTTAACACTTGACGTTAATTTAACATGAAAATTACATTAATTTAACGTTAAATTTTTTAACGTTAAATTCATGTATAAGCTCGATTGACGTTAATTAAACGTTAAATATGTAACGTTAAATTAATGTTATTTTCATGTTAAATTAACGATAGGCACAATTGGCTGTGTATAGTTTTAAACATTTTTTTTTATATTTATTTATAACACACTTAGTAATAAATACAGATTTTTTGCATATGCGATATGGCTGACGTCACAATAGCCGTATCAGCCCTGCAGGGCTGATATGGATTTGCGGGGCTGATAACCTATATCAGCCCTACAAATCCATCTCAGACCTGCAGGATTAGTAAATTAGTAAATTAAACCACAAAAAAGGTCCTTGTAATCATACACAATTTTTGGTGGGTTCGTATTCTCTTAATTTTAACATTTTGAAAATAAGGTTAATCTTAATTTACAAATACATGTAATAGATTATTTTCAAATTACGGATCGAGTGCATTGAAATAGAAGTAGAAACAAACCCAAATCGTATGAGACAATAGACCATGTTCATGTATGTAAGAAATCCATGCATGACTAAATACTTATTTTCTTCTCAACTTAATGTGTGCTGTATATTATTACTAAGTATGTTTTATTATATATATTATATTACATACATGCCGTTTGGTTTGAAAAATAATGCATTTCACACGTTAAAAGTCACAATCAGGTAAATATAAAGTATGAATAAGTCACAAATGTAAAAAAAAGAAAATAAGGTATCATTTTAAAACATCTATCGGGCTATTAAATTTATGATGAATTTAATCTCGTACATGTACCAACCCGTATTTATAGCCCGATAAATGTGTTAAAATGATACCTTATTACTTTTATTTACATTTGTGACTTATTCATACTATATATTTACCTGATTGTGACTTTTAACGTGTGAAAGGCATTATTTTTCAAACCAAATTCGGCCCTCTGGCTGATATTGGTGTCTCGGACTGACACAGAATGTGATATGGAAAAGGGTATGTATCATTCTCTATTTATCGATTTATTTGATTTAAAACAAAATTGTGATATCATCGTAGGCCGGAATACGTTTTAGGGGATTATTGCGTGGACCCTGAGGTCCATGCAGAAATATAAGCGAGGTTAAACCGGATGCCATTGGCATACGTTAGGCTACGCATGTGCAAAGAGAATATGCCATTCATTAGCAAATCTTTTTAAGGTTTAATTTTTTGCAGACAAATTGAAAAATAGAGAGACGGACGTTCGAACAGGACAAAAACTATATAATATACACCGACTCTTCGATTACAGGGGCATTAAATTATGCATTGTTATGTCAGGTTATTTACTCCCGGCTTAAGCTTATATTTGCGTCATTTCAAGGACTATGTCTATATATAGGGAGGGTGAAAAATTATACTACAAGTGAAAAATAAATGCCGCATAACTTCTCCTTCAAAAGTTACGACCAAGGTACATGTCGAAGTTTTTTTTTGTAAAAGACGAACGGACAGACGGGTGAGATTTTATGTCCACTTCACTTTCACTAATACAGGAGACAAAAAGATTATACTGCATAACTTAAAATGATTGATTTTATATTGTTTGAGGTCGTAAGGCGGACATAGAATTTTTTAATCTACTTTTGATACATTTATAAACAAAATTAGCATGTAATTGCGCGTTATGTGTAATCAATAAATTTGTACTCATTGATCGTTATTTCAAAATGTAGATTTTTATATAAAAAATCAAATTAAAAAAAGGTTAAACGGACCCACCAATCCCGAAAAAAATAAATTGAATAAAAAAAAACATAAGAATAGAAAATGTGATAAAGAGCAAATCGTACTCACATGTACATGTATTCCTTTTCCATGATGTTCTTCATACAAATTGCATTTATTGTACACGTAAAATATCGCGCTATCTTACTGCTTATTGTTTTTTTTTAATTTTAATCAGATGAACATGATGAAAGTATACAGTACATATGCGCGATCGCTTTATAACTGGACGTTTTAACTGAAAAAAAAATGAGGCGTGGTTTTTATACGCCAATAAAAATGGAATTTGTCGAATATTACTTAAGATAACACTGCATACTATGTTCTATACTACAGAAATCCAGTTTTCCCCTGTCCGGAGTTGGACTTCATTTTCGACATTTTTCAGATAGTACCTTTAGTAGTAGATTTGAAGACTTTACCTAAGAAAATTTTAAAAGAATAACATAATTAGATAAATCATTGATATCCAATTTCTGATTTTTTTTATCAATGAAGCGACTGTGAATATATCTCTAATAAGTTCCCCCTGAAATTTAATTTATTTAGTGCACTTTAAATGTGGTAAAAACTTTATGTTCATTAAACTCTTTCACCAAGACTATATGCTAATAAATGTTTGGTAATTAATATCGACTTTTAAATTCATTTAAATTCCATTTTCACTTACTTTGAAACATTTAAAATTGCCGCACAGGTAAATTCCGGAAAAGAAAAAATAATTATATCGGAAATGAAATTAAAAATGTCAGAATGAAATGCAGCTGGAACAGCGTGCTACAACGCTTGGCTACGGTATGTCATCTTTGCTAGCCAAGGGTTTCCGATCCGAAATCTACTTTACAACGTTGTAGATTTCGGATCGAAAACCCTTGGCTAGCGAAGATGGGCTATGTAGGCAAGTCAAATATACAGGATAAAGAGCATTAATTGAACAATAAATCTGGTAGATAATTATTTTTCTTGCACATCACTCGAAAAATTAACGGAGAGAAGACGTCAGTTCATCGCGCTAAAATTCTCAGTAACCGTATTCAATTGAAAAAAAAAAATAAATTGTATACATTAAATGTTTAGCTTTTTTAAACAAATAAAGTACAAAAAAGAAAATTTGCAATAAATATAGATTTTTCCAAGAGTTTTTCTGCCCCGTATTCAAAGATTCGGGGTTAAATGTTTTGTTTTTTTTTTTGTGGTCCGTCCGTCAAATTGTCTGTTTGTTCGCAAAAACTTTAATCGTTTCAATATCTTTTCAATGGTTGAAATAATGGCTTTAATTTCATATTTCAGTTGTGTATTGACAAGACCTCTGCTTTGGTACATCAAATTTAACCTTTCGACTTTGGAGTCTGACCCAATTTTGCACAACATTACCCAACTATAACCTGAATCATACTTTTGAACTGTTGGAGCTATGACTTTCATACTTCACATACATGTACTTATGTAATTCTTGTGACAAGACTTTCTATTGGATATCAATTACTTTGAATCTTTGATCTTGAGTGAAATAGTTTTG